>NC_041392.1:36361220-36371340 GCF_002162155.2 Triticum dicoccoides
TGATACCTTCTTCCAGAAGCTTGGCATCTCTCATCATGTGTCTTGTCCTCATACACATCAGCAGAACGGTGCAGCTGAGCGCAAGCACCGTCACATAGTTGAAACTGGCTTAACATTGCTCGCACATGCCTCTGTCCCATTCTGGTTCTGGAGTGATGCTTTTGTTACTGCTTGTTTTTTGATAAACAAGCTTCCCACACGACTTCTTCACATGAAATCTCCCCTAGAGGTATTACTTCATGAAACTCCAGATTACTCTCTTCCCAAAGTGTTTGGTTGTGCGTGTTGGCCACACCTTCGACCATACAATAAGCATAAACTCGAGTATCGATCTAAGAAGTGTGTGTTTCTCGGATACAGTCCTCTTCACAAAGGTTATAAGTGTCTCCACATTCCGACGAATCGTGTTTACATTTCACGTGATGTTGTCTTTGATGAGATTGTTTTCCCTTTTTCCACGCTCTCACCATCCACTGATACTTCCTCTACCGAGTTGCACTCCTTTCCAGTTTTTCCTGATCAATTTGTAGATGCTGCATATTCTCCTCTGTTATTGCCTAACCATGGTGCAGGAACTGGACGGGGCGCTCGCCTTGAGCTTCTTCACGATGACATGGTTGCTACGGCACCAACTGCAGTCGTGACGCCGGATGGGTCGCTTGACGACGATCGCACGTGCATGCCCCATGCACGTGGATCGGGTGGGGCGGCTACCGCGCCTAACCCGCCTGCCACGCCCAGGCTGGCGACTTCCCCGGCCTCTGCCCCGCGTGGGCAATCCTCGCCGGCCCCTCCGGGCCTAGCATCGCCTGGCCCGCCTTCGCCAGTCACTCCGGGGCATGCAGAGCCCGCAGAGCCTGTGGACTCTCCCTCGGCAGAGCCTGTGGACTCGCCTGCTGGTGTGTCTTCCGTGCCGCTCCCAGACGTTGGCTCTCCTGTCGTGGTGGCTTCTCCGACACCTCCACTGCCTGTCATACTGTGCCCTCATACGCGCAGCAAGAGTGGCATTGTCAAGCCTCTCAAGCGCACGGATGGTATGGTCGCATGGCTTGCGGCCTGTGTTGCTCGTGCTGAGGCCAATCCTATGGCTGAACCGCGACATTTTCAGGCAGCGCTTGGCATTCCACACTGGCGCGCTGCTATGGAACAGGAGATTCATGCTCTTCGAAAGAATAATACCTGGCGACTGGTTCCACCTCCATCTGGTGTCAATGTTATTGATTCTAAATGGGTGTTCAAGGTGAAGAAACATGCTGACGGGTCCATTGAGAGGTACAAGGCACGACTGGTGGCCAAAGGATTTAAACAAAGGTATGGCCTTGATTATGAACATACGTTTAGTCCTGTTATTGAACCTACGACTATTCGTGTTCTTCTTTCGTTGGCTGTTACTCGAGGCTGGTCACTTCGTCAGCTTGATGTCCAGAATGCTTTTCTTTATGGAGTTCTAGAAGAAGAGGTCTATATGCATCAGCTACCAGGCTTTGTTGACTCCGCTCAGCCACATTATCTGTGTCGCCTCGACAAGGCTCTCTATGGTTTGAAGCAAGCTCCTCGTGCGTGGCATGCACATCTTGGCGGTGCTCTTCGTGCACATGGGTTTGTACCATCTACAGTAGACACATCTTTATTCATTCTCCAGCGACCTGAGGTGACCATGTACATTCTGGTCTACGTTGATGACATCATACTTGTCAGTTCATCCATCACTACTGCAGATCGGCTTGTGGTTTCTCTAGGGGCTGTTTTTGCTGTCAAGGATCTTGGGAGACTGCACTATTTTTTGGGCCTGGAGGTTCTTCATTCTGACATTGGTTTGACTCTCACTCAGCAGAAGTACTCTCAGGATCTGTTACGCCGTGCGGGTATGATGCAGTGTAAAACTGCTACCACTCCTATGTCCTCCACAGACAAATTGTCAGCTTTTGATGGGGACTTTCTCTCCTCTGAGGATGCCACTGAGTACCGCAGCATCGTTGGTGGACTGCAATACTTGCTCGTTACTCGACCAGATATATCATTTGCAGTTAACTGTGTGTGTCAGTACCTCCATGCACCGCGTGATCCTCATTGGACGGCTGTTAAGCGCATTCTGCGCTATGTTCGACACACTGCTTCATATGGTCTACATCTGCAGCCTGCGACTTCTGGTTTGATCTCAGCCTTCTCTGATGCGGATTGGGCTGGTAGTCCCGATGATAGGCGATCCACGGGGGGACATGCTGTGTTCCTTGGTCCTAACTTGATCTCCTGGCAAGCTCACAAGCAAGCTACCGTGTCTCGGAGTAGTACTGAAGCTGAGTACAAAGCAGTTGCTAATGCCACGGCTGAGATCATATGGGTGCAGTCATTGCTTCGAGAGTTGAAGGTCTCTCAAGCCCAGCCGCCTGTTCTTTGGTGTGATAACATCGGTGCTACATACCTTTCATCCAATCCGGTATTTCATGCCCGAACAAAACACATCGAAGTTGATTATCATTTTGTGAGAGAATGCGTTGCACAGAAGCTACTTCAGATCAAGTTTGTTTCTTCTAAGGATCAGCTTGCTGACATTTTCACTAAACCCTTGCCCTTACCTTCTTTTGAAGGATGTCGACACAATCTTAACCTCCTGAGTGTTTCAGGACATAGTTAAGATTGAGGGAGGGTGTTAGACTAGGTATATTGTATATATACGTGTTGTAACACAATACCTGTACCTGTACATTCTCTTCTATATATACATGACAGCCATACCCGCTTAGGGTATCGAGCATTGTTCAAACCCTAGTTTGTCTAATACTGGCATATGCCCGGATTGGAATACAAGCTAGACTTTTGTTGGGGAACGTAGCATAAATTCAAAATTTTCCTACGTGTCACCAAGATCTATCTATGGAGTCATCTAGCAACGAGGGAGGAGTGGATCTACATACCCTTGTAGATCGCGCGCGGAAGCGTTCAAGAGAACGGGGTTGATGGAGTCGTACTCGTCGTGATCCAAATCACCGATGATCCTAGCGCCGAACGGACGGCACCTCCGCGTTCAACACACGTACGGAGCAGCGACGTCTCCTCCTTCTTGATCCAGCAAGGGGGAAGGAGAGGTTGAGGAAGATGGCTCCAACAGCAGCACGACGGCGTGGTGGTGGTGGAGCTGCAGTACTCCGGCAGGGCTTCGCTAAGCACTATGGAGGAGGAGGATGTGTTGGAGAGGGAGAGGGAGGCACCAAAGGCTTAGGTTTAGAAGTCCTCCATCTCCCCACTATATATAGGAGGGCCAAGGGGGGGCGCCGGCCCTAGGAGATCTAATCTCCTAAGGGGGTGCGGCCAAGGGGAGGAATCCCTCCTCCC
Organism: Triticum dicoccoides; assembly: GCF_002162155.2. Lineage (NCBI taxonomy): Eukaryota > Viridiplantae > Streptophyta > Magnoliopsida > Poales > Poaceae > Triticum > Triticum dicoccoides. The sequence goes on from NC_041392.1 coordinate 36,364,554, forward strand.
CAAGGCACCTAGGAGGTGCCTTCCCCTCCTAGGACTCTTCCTTTAGGGTTTCCCCCACCCTAGGCGCATGGGCCCTAGGGGGAAGTGGCGCCCCAGCCCACTTTGGGCTGGATCCCTTCCCACTTCAGCCCATGGGGCCCTCCGGGATAGGTGGCCCCACCCGGTGGACCCCCGGGACCCTTCCGGTGGTCCCGGCACCATACCGGTGACCCCGAAACTTGTCCCGATGGCCGAAATAGCACTTCCTATATATAATTCTTTACCTCCGGACCATTTCGGAACTCCTCGTGACGTCCGGGATCTCATCCGGGACTCCGAACAACATTGGGGTTACTGCATATACATATCCCTACAACCCTAGCGTCACCGAACCTTAAGTGTGTAGACCTTACGGGTTCGGGAACCATGCAGACATGACCGAGACGTTCTCCGGTCAATAACCAACAGCGGGATCTGGATACCCATGTTGGTTCCCACATGTTCCACGAGGATCTCATCGGATGAACCACGATGTCAAGGACTTAATCAATCCCGTATACAATTCCCTTTGTCTAGCGGTACGATACTTGCCCGAGATTCGATCGTCGGTATCCCGATACCTTGTTCAATCTCGTTACCGGCAAGTCTCTTTACTCGTTCCGTAACACATCATCCCGTGATCAACTCCTTGATCACATTGTGCACATTATGATGATGTCCTACCGAGTGGGCCCAGAGATACCTCTCCGTCACACGGAGTGACAAATCCCAGTCTCGATTCGTGCCAACCCAACAGACACTTTCGGAGATACCTGTAGTGTACTTTTATAGCCACCCAGTTACGTTGTGACATTTGGCACACCCAAAGCACTCCTACGGTATCCGGGAGTTGCACAATCTCATGGTCTAAGGAAATGATACGTGACATTAGAAAAGCTTTAGCATACGAACTACATGATCTTTGTGCTAGGCTTAGGATTGGGTCTTGTCCATCACATCATTCTCCCAATGATGTGATCCCGTTATCAACGACATCCAATGTCCATGGTCAGGAAACCGTAACCATCTATTGATCAACGAGCTAGTCAACTAGAGGCTTACTAGGGACATGGTGTTGTCTATGTATCCACACATGTATTTGAGTTTCCTATCAATACAATTCTAGCATGGATAATAAACGATTATCAATAACAAGGAAATATAATAATAATAACTAATTTATTATTGCCTCTAGGGCATATTTCCAACAGTCTCCCACTTGCACTAGAGTCAATAATCTAGTTCACATCGTCATGTGATTAACACTCACAGGTCACATCGCCATGTGACCAACATCCAAAGAGTTTACTAGTGTCACTAAACTAGTTCACATCATCATGTGATTAAGACTCAATGAGTTCTGGGTTTGATCATGTTTTGCTCGTGAGAGAGGTTTTAGTCAACGGGTCTAAATCTTTCAGATCCGTATGTACTTCACAAATTTCTTATGTCATCTTGTAGATGCAACTACTACGCTACATTTGGAGCTATTCCAAATAACTGTTCTACTATACGAATCCAGTTTACTACTCAGAATAATCTGGATTAGTGTCAAAGTTTGCATCAGTGTAACCCTTTACGACGAACTCTTTTACCACCTCCATAATCGAGAAAATTCCTTAGTCCACTAGTTACTAAGGATAACTTTGACCGCTGTCCTGTGATCCATTCTTGGATCACTCTTGTACCCCTTGACTGACTCATGGCAAGGCACACTTCAGGTGCGGTACACAGCATAGCATACTGTAAAGAGCATATGATAAAAGCATAGGGGACGACCTTCGTCCTTCCTCTTTCTTCTGCCGTGGTCGAGCTTTTAGTCTTAACTTCATACCTTACAACTCAGGCAAGAACTCCTTCTTTGACTGATCCATCTTGAATACCTTCAAGATCATGTCAAGGTATGTGCTCATTTGAAAGTACCATTAAGCGTTTTGATCTATCCTTATAGATCTTGATGCTCAATGTTCAAGTAGCTTAATCCAGGCTTTGCATTGAAAAACACTTTCCAAATAACCCTATATGCTTTCCAGAAATTCTACGTCATTTCTGATCAACAATATGTCAACAACATATATTTATCAGAAATTCTATAGTGCTCCCACTCACTTCTTTGGAAATACAAGTTTCTCATAAACTTTGTACAAATCCAAAATCTTTGATCATCATCAAAGCATACATTCCAACTCCGAGATGCTTACTCCAGTCCCTAGAAGGATTGCTGGAGCTTTGCATACTTATTAGCATCTTTCAGGATTGTGAAAACCTTCCGGTTTGTATCACATACAACCTTTCCTCAAGAAAATCGTCGAGGAAACAATGTTTTGACATCCTATCTGCAAGATTTCATAAATAATGCAGTAATCGCTAATATAATTCCAACAGACTCTTAGCATCGCTACGAGTGAGAAAGTCTCATCGTAGTCAACTCCTTGAACTTGTCGGAAAACATGTTAACGACAAGTCGAGCCTTCTAAATGGTGATACTTACCATCATTGTCCGTCTTCCTTTTAAAATCCATCTGCACTCAACAGCCTTATGACCATCGAGCTGTTCTGCCAAAGTCTACACTTTGTTTTCGTACATGGATCCTCTCTTGGATTTTATGGCCTAAAGCCATTTATCGGAATACGGGCCCACCATCGCTTCTCCTAGCTCGTAGGTTCATTGTTGTCTAGCAACATGACTTCCAAGACAGGATTACGTACCATTCTGAAGTAGTACGCATCCTTGTCATCCCACGAGGTTTGGTAGTGACTTGATCTGAAGTTTCATGATCACTATCATAAGCTTCCACTTCAATTGGTGTAGGTGCCACAGGAACAACTCCTGTGCTCTGCCACACACTAGTTGAAGAGACGGTTCAATAACCTCATCAAGTATCCACCATCCTCCCACTCAATTCTTTCGAGAGAAACTTTTCCTCGAGAAAGGACCCGATTCTAGAAACAATCCCTTATTGCTTTCGGATCTGAGACAGGAGGTATACCCAACTGTTTTGGGTGTCCTATGAAGATGCATTTATCCGCTTTGGGTTCGAGCTTATCAGCCTGAAACTTTCTCACATAAGCGTCGCAGCCCCAAACTTTTAAGAAATGACAGCTTAGGTTTCCCTAAACCATAGTTCATACGGTGTCATCTCATCGGAACTACGTGGTGCCCTATTTAAAGTGAATGTGGTTGTCTTTAATGCCTAACCCATACGTGGTAATTCGATAAGAGACATCGTGGTATGCATCATATCCAATAGGGTGCAGTTATGATGTTCGGACACACCATCACGCTACGGTGTTCCAGGCTGTATTAGTTGTGAAACAATTTCCACAATGTCTTAATTCTATGCCAAACTCGTAATTCAGATATTCATCTCTATGATCACATCATAGATATTTTATCCTCTTGTCACGACGATCTTTCAACTTCACCCTGAAATTACTTGAACCTTTCAATAATTCAGACTCGTGATTCATCAAGTAAATATACTCAACATCTACTCAAATCATCTGTGAAGTAAGAACATAACGATATCCACTACATTCCTCAGCACTCATTGGACTGCACACATCAAAATGTATTACTTCCAACAAGTTGCTTTCTAGTTCCATTTTACTGAAAACGAGGCTTTTAGTCATCTTGCCCATGTGGTATGATTTGCATGTCTCAAGTGATTCAAAATCAAGTGAGTCCAAACGGTCCATTTGCATGGAGTTTCTTCATGCATATACACCAATAGACATGGTTCACATGCCTCAAACCTTTCAAAAACGAGTGAGCCCAAAGATCCATCAACATGGAGCTTCTTCATGCGTTTTATACCGATATGACTTACGTGGCAGTGCCACAAGTAGGTGGTACTATCATTACTATCTTTTGGCATGAACATGTGTATCACTACGATCGAGATTCAATGAACCATTCATTTTAGGTGCAAGACCATTGAAGGTATTATTCAAATAAACAGAGTAACCATTATTCTCCTTAAATGAATAACCGTATTGCAATAGACATAATCCAATCATGTCTATGCTCAACGCAAACACCAATCTTGATGGTAGAGGGAGCGTGCGATGCTTGATCATATCAACATTGGAAACACTTCCAGCACATATCGACAGCTCACCTTTAGCTAGTCTCCGTTTATTCCGTAGCTTTTATTTCGAGTTACTAACACTTAGCAACCGAACCGGTATCTAATACCCTGGTGCTACTAGGAGTACTAGTAAAGTACACATTAACACAATGTATATCCAATATACTTCTATCGACTTTGCCAGCCTTCTCATCTACCAAGTATCTAGGGTAATTCTGCTCCAGTGGCTGTTCCCTTTATTACAGAAGCACTTAGTCTCGGGTTTGGGTTCAACCTTGGGTTTCTTCAGTAGAGCAACAACTGATTTGCCGTTTCATGAAGTTTCCCTTCTTGCCCTTGCTCTTCTTGAAACTAGTGGTTTCACCAACCATCAATAATTGATGCTCCTTCTTGATTTCTACTTTTGCGGTGTCAAACATCGCGAATATCACAAGGATCATCATATATGTCCCTGATATATTATAGTTCATCACGAAGCTCAAGCAGCTTGGTGGTAATGACTTCGGAGAAACATCACTAACTCATTTGGAAGATCAACTCCCATTTGATTCAAGCGATTGTTGTACTCAGACAATCTGAGCACAAGCTCAACAATTGAGCTTTTCTCCTTAGTTTGCAGGCTAAGAAAATCGTCGGAGGTCTTATACCTCTTGACGTGGGCACGAGCCTCAAATCCCAATTTCAGCCCTCGAAACATCTCATATGTTTCGCAACGTTTTAAAACGTCTTCGGTGCCTCAACTCTAAACCGTTTAACTGAACTATCACGTAGTTATCAAAATGTGTATGTCAGATGTTCGCAACATCCACAGATGACGTTCGAGGTTCAGCACACTGAGCGGTGCATTAAGGACATAAGCCTTCTATGAAGCAATGAGGACAATCCTCAGTTTACGGACCTAGTCCGCATAATTACTACTATCAACTTTCAACTAAATTTTCTCTAGGAACAATTCTAAACAGTAGAACTGAAGCCCGAGCTACGACATAATTTGCAAAGATCTTTTGACTATGTTCAGGATAATTAAGTTCATCTTATGAACTCCCACTCAGATAGACATCCCTCCAGTCATCTAAGTGATTACATGATTCGAGTCAACTAGGCTGTGTCCGATCATCACGTGAGACGGACTAGTCAACATCGGTGAACATCTTCATGTTGATCGTATCTTCTATACGACTCATGCTCGACCTTTCGGTCTCTTGTGTTCCGAGGCCATGTCTGTACATGCTAGGCTCGTCAAGTCAACCTAAGTGTTTCACGTGTGTAAATCTGTCTTACACCCGTTGTATGTGAACGTAAGAATCTATCACACCCGATCATCACGTGGTGCTTCGAAACGATGAACTTTCGCAACGGTGCACAGTTAGGGGGAACACTTTCTTGAAATTTTAATGAGGGATCATCTTATTTATTACCGTCATTCTAAGAAAATAAGATGTATAAACATGATAAACATCACATGCAATCAAATAGTGACATGATATGGCCAATATCATATTGCTCCTTTTGATCTCCATCTTCGGGGCTCCATGATCATCATCGTCACCGGCATGACACCATGATCTCCATCATCATGATCTCCATCATCGTGTCTTCATGAAGTTGTCTCGCCAACTATTACTTCTACTTCTATGGCTACCGGTTAGCAATAAGTAAAGTAATTACATGACGTTTATGTTGACGAGCAGGTCATAAATAAATAAAGACAACTCCTATGGCTCCTGCCGGTTGTCATACTCATCGACATGCAAGTCGTGATTCCTATTACAAGAACATGATCAATCTCATACATCACATATATCATTCATCACATCCTTTTGGCCATATCACATCACATAGCATACCCTGCAAAAACAAGTTAGACGTCCTCTAATTGTTGTTTGCATGTTTTACGTGGCTGCTATGGGTTTCTAGCAAGAATGTTTCTTACTTACGCAAAAACCACAACGTGATATGCCAATTGCTATTTACCCTTCATAAGGACCCTTTTCATCGAATCCGATCCGACTAAAGTGGGAGAGACTGGCACCCGCTAGCCACCGTATGCAACTAGTGCATGTCAGTCGGTGGAACCTGTCTCACGTAAGAGTACGTGTAAGGTCGGTCCAGGCCGCTTCATCCCACGATGCCGCCGAATCAAGATAAGACTAGTAACGGCAAGCATATTGAACAAAATCAATGCCCACAACTACTTTGTGTTCTACTCGTGCATAGAAACTATGCATAGACCTAGCTCATGATGCCACTATTGGGGAACGTAGCATAAATTCAAAATTTTCCTACGTGTCACCAAGATCTATCTATGGAGTCATCTAGCAACGAGGGAGGAGTGGATCTACATACCCTTGTAGATTGCGCGCGGAAGCGTTCAAGAGAACGGGGTTGATGGAGTCGTACTCGTCGTGATCCAAATCACCGATGATCCTATCGCCGAACGGACGACACCTCCGCGTTCAACACACGTACGGAGCAGCGACGTCTCCTCCTTCTTGATCCAGCAAGGGGAAGGAGAGGTTGAGGAAGATGGCTCCAACAGCAGCACGACGGCGTGGTGGTGGTGGAGCTGCAGTACTCCGGCAGGGCTTTGCTAAGCACTATGGAGGAGGAGGATGTGTTGGAGAGGGAGAGGGAGGCACCAAAGGCTTAGGTTTAGAAGTCCTCCATCTCCCCACTAT
>NC_041392.1:36371527-36388385 GCF_002162155.2 Triticum dicoccoides
TAGGAGATCTAATCTCCTAGGGGGGTGCGGCCAAGGGGAGGAATCCCTCCTCCCCAAGGCACCTAGGAGGTGCCTTCCCCTCCTAGGACTCTTCCTTTAGGGTTTCCCCCACCCTAGGCACATGGGCCCTAGGGGGAAGTGGCGCCCCAGCCCACTTTGGGCTGGATCCCTTCCCACTTCAGCCCATGGGGTCCTCCGGGATAGGTGGCCCCACCCGGTGGACCCCCGGGACCCTTCCGGTGGTCCCGGTACAATACCGGTGACCCCGAAACTTGTCCCGATGGCCGAAATAGCACTTCCTATATATAATTCTTTACCTCCGGACCATTCCGGAACTCCTCGTGACGTCCGGGATCTCATCCGGGACTCCGAACAACATTCGAGTTACTGCATATACATATCCCTACAACCCTAGCGTCACCGAACCTTAAGTGTGTAGACCTTACGGGTTCGGGAACCATGCAGACATGACCGAGACGTTCTCCGGTCAATAACCAACAGCGGGATCTGGATACCCATGTTGGTTCCCACATGTTCCATGATGATCTCATCGGATGAACCACGATGTCAAGGACTTAATCAATCCCGTATACAATTCCCTTTGTCTAGCGATACGATACTTGCCCGAGATTCGATCGTGGTATCCCGATACCTTGTTCAGTCTCGTTACCGGCAAGTCTCTTTACTCGTTCTGTAACACATCATCCCGTGATCAACTCCTTGATCACATTGTGCACATTATGATGATGTCCTACGAGTGGGCCCAGAGATACCTCTCCGTCACACGGAGTGACAAATCCCAGTCTCGATTCGTGCCAACCCAACAGACACTTTCGGAGATACCTGTAGTGTACCTTTATAGCCACCCAGTTACGTTGTGACGTTTGGCACACCCAAAGCACTCCTACGGTATCCGGGAGTTGCACAATCTCATGGTCTAAGGAAATGATACTTGACATTAGAAAAGCTTTAGCATACAAACTACATGATCTTTGTGCTAGGCTTAGGATTGGGTCTTGTCCATCACATCATTCTCCCAATGATGTGATCCCATTATCAACGACATCCAATGTCCATGGTCAGGAAACTGTAACCATCTATTGATCAACGAGCTAGTCAACTAGAGGCTTACTAGGGACATGGTGTTGTCTATGTATTCACACATGTATTTGAGTTTCCTATCAATACAATTCTAGCATGGATAATAAACGATTATCATGAACAAGGAAATATAATAACAATAACTAATTTATTATTGCCTCTAGGGCATATTTCCAACAACTTTTCCATAAGATAGAAATTTATGGAAGAGATGGGGGAAGAGGAATGGGAGCAACGAACCATACCTTGACACTGAGCGTGCGAGGGGATAGGAGGTGTGTGGACGTCGGGCTGCTTATTCTGCAACAAATCTGTGCCCCGGGTCTTCAGATCTGATGCAAACCCGTCGAAGTCTGATGCGGAGGACTTGTGACGGCGGACGAGTCACCGTCGATGATGTGTCGCACAACAGCGGGGCTGCCCGGGAGGCGGACCTAGGGGACGAGAAGCTGGAGGGGGGAGGCGGTGGCAGGGCGAATCTGCGGTGGGATGCTGGCGGTGCATCGGATCTGGACTGGACCGCCGCCAGCATCGCTCGTCGATTGGAGATGGCCGATAGAGGATTGAGGATCGGAGGAGCAGGATCCGAAGCAAAAACATGAGAGCATATGGATATTTTTGCAGAGAATTTTGTAACTGTGAGTACAGATTCCTCCACCTAGATCCGTGCGATTCATCTCAAATCCAATGGTAGAGGATCGTTTTTCTATTTTTGCACCTTATGGCCAGATTCTATACTAGTCGTTCCCAGCCATACAGGTCAATGCTACCTTGAAAATTGTTGGGGAACGTAGCATAAATTCAAAATTTTCCTACGTGTCACCAAGATCTATCTATGGAGTCATCTAGCAACGAGGGAGGAGTGGATCTACATACCATTGTAGATCGCGCGCGGAAGCGTTCAAGAGAATGGGGTTGATGGAGTCGTACTCGTCGTGATCCAAATCACCGATGATCCTAGCGCCGAACGGACGGCACCTCCGCGTTCAACACACATACGGAGCAGCGATGTCTCCTCCTTCTTGATCCAGCAAGGGGGGAGGAGAGGTCGATGGAGATCCAACAACACGACGGCGTGGTGGTGGAAGTAGCGGGATTCCAATAGGGCTTCGCCAAGCGCTGCGGGAGGAGGGAGATGTGTCATGGGAGGGAGAGGGAGGCGCCAGGGCTTAGGTATGGTTGCCCTCCCTCCCCCCACTATATATAGGGCCAAGGGAGAGGGGGAGGGCGCAGCCTTGCCCCTTCCTCCAAGGAAGGGTGCGGCCAAGGGGGGGGGGGAGGAGTCCATCCTCCCCAAGGCACCTCGGAGGTGCCTTCCCCTTTTAGGACTCTCCCCTCCTCTTGTCCCTTTGGCGCATGGGCCTCTAGGGGCTGGTTCCCTTGGCCCATGTAGGCCAATGCGCACCCCCTACAGCCCATGTGCCCCCCCGGGGCAGGTGGCCCCACCCGGTGGACCCCCGGGACCCTTCCAGTGGTCCCGGTACAATACCAATGACCACGAAACTTGTCCCGATGCCCGAAATAGCACTTCCTATATATAATTCTTTACCTCCGGACCATTCCGGAACTCCTCGTGACGTCCGGGATCTCATCCGGGACTCCGAAAAACTTTCAGGTTACCGCATACTAATATCTCTATAACCCTAGCGTCACCGAACCTTAAGTGTGTAGACCCTACGGGTTCGGGAGACATGCAGACATGACCGAGATGACTCTCCGGTCAATAACCAATAGAGGGATCTGGATACCCATGTTGGCTCCCACATGTTCCACGATGATCTCATCGGATGAACCACGATGTCAAGGACTTAATCAATCCCGTATACAATTCCCTTTGTCTAGCGGTACGATACTTGCCCGAGATTCGATCGTCGGTATCCCGATACCTTGTTCAATCTCGTTACCGGCAAGTCTCTTTACTCGTTCCGTAACACATCATCCCGTGATCAACTCCTTGATCACATTGTGCACATTATGATGATGTCCTACCGAGTGGGCCCAGAGATACCTCTCCGTTTACACGGAGTGACAAATCCCAGTCTCGATTCGTGCCAACCCAACAGACACTTTCGGAGATACCTGTAGTGTACCTTTATAGCCACCCAGTTACGTTGTGACGTTTGGCACACCCAAAGCACTCCTACGGTATCCGGGAGTTGCACAATCTCATGGTCTAAGGAAATGATACTTGACATTAGAAAAGCTTTAGCATATGAACTATACGATCTAGTGCTATGCTTAGGATTGGGTCTTGTCCATCACATCATTCTCCTAATGATGTGATCCCGTTATCAACGACATCCAATGTCCATGGTCAGGAAACCGTAACCATCTATTGATCAACGAGCTAGTCAACTAGAGGCATACTAGGGACATGGTGTTGTCTATGTATCCACACATGTATCTGAGTTTCCTATCAATACAATTCTAGCATGGATAATAAACGATTATCATGAACAAGGAAATATAATAATAATCAATTTATTATTGCCTCTAGGGCATATTTCCAACAGTCTCCCACTTGCACTAGCGTCAATAATCTAGTACACATCGTCATGTGATTAACACTCACAGGTCACATCGCCATGTGACCAACATCCAAAGGGTTTACTAGTGTCACTAAACTAGTTCACATCATCATGTGATTAATACTCAATGAGTTCTGGGTTTGATCATGTTTTGCTTGTGAGAGAGGTTTTAGTCAATGGGTCTACAACATTCATATCCGTATGTACTTCGCAAATTTCTATGTCATCTTGTAGATGCAACTACTACGCTACATTTGGAGCTATTCCAAACAACTGTTCTACTATACGAATCCAATTTACTATTCAGAATAATCTGGATTAGTGTCAAAGTTTGCATCGGCGTAACCCTTTACGACGAACTCTTTTACCACCTCCATAATCGAGAAAATTCCTTAGTCCACTAGTTACTAAGGATAACTTTGACCGCTGTCTTGTGATCCATTCTTGGATCACTCTTGTACCCCTTGACTGACTCATGGCAAGGCACACTTCAGGTGCGGTACACAGCATAGCATACTGTAGAGAGCCTATGATAAAAGCATAGGGGACGACCTTCGTCCTTCCTCTTTCTTCTGCCGTGGTCGAGCTTTAAGTCTTAACTTCATACCTTACAACTCAGGCAAGAACTCCTTCTTTGATTGATCCATCTTGAACACCTTCAAGATCATGTCAAGGTATGTGCTCATTTGAAAGTACCATTAAGAATTTTGATCTATCCTTATAGATCTTGATGCTCAATGTTCAAGTAGCTTAATCCAGGCTTTCCATTGAAAAATACTTTCCAAATAACCCTATATGCTTTCCAGAAATTCTACGTCATTTCTGATCAACAATACGTCAACATGTACTTATCAGAAATTCTATAGTGCTCCCACTCACTTCTTTGGAAATACAAGTTTCTCATAAACTTTGTATAAACCCAAAATCTTTGATCATCATCAAAGCATACATTCCAACTCCGAGATGCTTACTCCAGTCCTCAGAAGGATTGCTGGAGCTTTGCATACTTATTAGCATCTTTCAGGATTGACAAAACCTTCCGGTTGTATCACATACAACCTTTCCTCAAAATCGTCGAGGAAACAATGGTTTTTGGCATCCTATCTGCAAGATTTCACAAATAATGCAGTAATTGCTAATATAATTCCAACAGACTCTTAGCATCGCTACGAGTGAGAAAGTCTCACCGCAGTGAACTCCTTGAACTTGTCGGAAAACATGTTAACGACAAGTCGAGCTTTCTTAATGGTGACATTTACCATCATTGTCCGTCTTCCTTTTAAAATCCATCTGCACTCAACAGCCTTATGACCATCGAGCTGTTCTGCCAAAGTCTACACTTTGTTTTCGTACATGGATCCTCTCTCGGATTTTATGGCCTCGAGCCATTTATCGGAATCCGGGCCCACCATCGCTTCTCCATAGCTCGTAGGTTCATTGTTGTCTAGCAACATGACTTCCAAGACAGGATTACGTACCATTCTGAAGTAGTACGCATCCTTGTCATCCCACGAGGTTTGGTAGTGACTTGATCTGAAGTTTCATGATCACTATCATAAGCTTCCACTTCAATTGGTGTAGGTGCCACAGGAACAACTCCTGTGCTCTACCAGACACTAGTTGAAGAGACGGTTCAATAACCTCATCAAGTCTCCACCATCCTCCCACTCAATTCTTTCGAGAGAAACTTTTCCTCGAGAAAGGACCCGATTCTAGAAACAATCCCTTATTGCTTTCGGATCTGAGACAGGAGGTATACCCAACTGTTTTTGGTGTCCTATGAAGATGCATTTATCCGCTTTGGGTTCGAGCTTATCAGCCTGAAACTTTTTCACATAAGCGTCGCAGCCCCAAACTTTTAAGAAATGACAGCTTAGGTTTCTCTAAACCATAGTTCATACGGTGTCATCTCATCGGAATTAGGTGGTGCCCTATTTAAAGTGAATGTGGTTGTCCCTAATGCCTAACCCATAAACTATTGTGGTAATTCGATAAGAGACATCATGGTATGCATCATATCCAATAGGGTGCAGTTATGATGTTCGGACACACCATCACGCTATGGTGTTCCAGGCTCTATTAGTTGTGAAACAATTTCCACAATGTCTTAATTCTATGCCAAACTCGTAATTCAGATATTCATCTCTATGATCATATCATAGATATCTTATCCTCTTGTCACGACGATCTTTCAACTTCACCCTAAAATTACTTGAACCTTTCAATAATTCAGACTCGTGATTCATCAAGTAAATATACTCAACATCTACTCAAATCATCTGTGAAGTAAGAACATAACGATATCCACTACATGCCTCAGCACTCATTGGACTGCACACATCAAAATGTATTACTTCCAACAAGTTGCTTTCTAGTTCCATTTTACTGAAAACGAGGCTTTTAGTCATCTTGCCCATGTGGTATGATTTGCATGTCTCAAGTGATTCAAAATCAAGTGAGTCCAAAAGGTCCATTTGCATGGAGTTTCTTCATGCATATACACCAATAGACATGGTTCACATGCCTCAAACTTTTCAAAAACGAGTGAGCCCAAAGATCCATCAACATGGAGCTTCTTCATGCGTTTTATACCGATATGACTTACGTGGCAGTGCCACAAGTAGGTGGTACTATCATTACTATCTTTTGGCATGAACATGTGTATCACTACGATCGAGATTCAATGAACCATTCATTTTAGGTGCAAGACCATTGAAGGTATTATTCAAATTAACAGAGTAACCATTATTCTCCTTAAATGAATAACCGTATTGCGATAGACATAATCCAATTATATCTATGCTCAACGCAAACACCAATCTCGATGGTAGAGGGAGCGTGCGATGGTTGATCATATTAACATTAGAAACACTTCCAACACATATCGTCAGCTCACCTTTAGCTAGTCTCCGTTTATTCCGTAGCTTTTATTTCGAGTTACTAACACTTAGCAACCGAACCGGTATCTAATACCCTGGTGCTACTAGGAGTACTAGCAAAGTACACATCAACACAATGTATATCCAATATACTTCTATCGACCTTGCCAGCCTTCTCATCTACCAAGTATCTAGGGTAATTCTGCTCCAGTGGCTTTCCCTTTATTACAGAAGCACTTAGTCTCGGGTTTGGGTTCAACCTTGGGTTTCTTCACTAGAGCAGCAGCTGAATTGCCGTTTCGTGAAGTATCCCTTCGTGCCCTTGCCCTTCTTGAAACTAGTGGTTTCACCAACCATCAACAATTGATGCTCCTTCTTGATCTCTACTTTAGTGGTGTCAAACATCGCGAATATCTCAAGGATCATCATAAATGTCCCTGATATATTATAGTTCATCACGAAGCTCAAACAGCTTGGTGGTAATGACTTCGGAGAAACATCACTATCTCATCTGGAAGATCAACTCCCACTCGATTCAAATGATTGTTGTACTTAGACAATCTGAGCACAAGCTCAACAATTGAGCTTTTCTCCCTTAGTTGCAGGCTAAGAAAATCGTCGGAGGTCTTATACCTCTTGACGTGGGAACGAGCCTGAAATCCCAATTTCAACCCTCGAAACATCTCAAATGTTTCGCGACGTTTTAAAACGTCTTTGGTGCCTCAACTCTAAACCATTTAACTGAACTATCACGTAGTTATCAAAATGTGTATGTCAGATGTTCGCAACATCCACAGACGACGTTCGAGGTTCAGCACACTGAGCGGTGCATTAAGGACATAAGCCTTCTATGAAGCAATGAGGACAATCCTCAGTCTACGGACCTAGTCCGCATAATTGCTACTACCAACTTTCAACTAAATTTTCTCTTGGAACATATCTAAACAGTAGAACTGAAGCGCGAGCTACGACATAATTTGCGAAGACCTTTTGACTATGTTCAGGATAATTAAGTTCATCTTATGAACTCCCACTCAGATAGACATCCCTCCAGTCATCTAAGTGATTACATGATCCGAGTCAACTAGGCCGTGTCCGATCATCACGTGAGACGGACTAGTCAACATCGGTGAACATCTTCATGTTGATCGTATCTACCATACGACTCATACTCGACCTTTCAGTCTTCTGTGTTCCGAGGCCATGTCTGTACACATGCTAGGCTCATCAAGTCAACCTAAGTGTTTCGCGTGTGTAAATCTATCTTACACCCGTTGTATGTGAACATAAGAATCTATCACACCCGATCATCACGTGGTGCTTCGAAACAACGAACTTTCGCAACGGTGCACAGTTAGGGGGAACACTTTCTTGAAATTTTAATGAGGGATCATCTTATTTACTACCGTCGTTCTAAGTAAACAAGATGTATAAACATGATAAACATCACATGCAATCAAATAATAGTGACATGATATGGCCAATATCATATAGCTCCTTTGATCTCCATCTTGGGGCTCCATGATCATCTTGTCACCGGCATGACACCATGATCTCCATCATCATGATCTCCATCATCGTGTCTTCTTGAAGTTGTCTCGTCAACTATTACTTCTACTACTACAGCTAACGGTTAGCAATAAAGTAAAGTAATTACATGACATTTATGTTGACACGCAGGTCATAAATAAATTAAGACAACTCCTATGGCTCCTGCCGGTTGTCATACTCATCAACATGCAAGTCGTGATTCCTATTACAAGAACATGATCAATCTCATACATCACATATATCATTCATCACATCCTTTGGCCATATCACATCACATAGCATACCCTGCAAAAACAAGTTAGACGTCCTCTAATTGTTGTTTGCATGTTTTACGTGGCTGCTATGGGTTTCTAGCAAGAACGATTCTTACCTACGCAAAGACCACAACGTGATATGCCAATTGCTATTTACCCTTCATAAGGATCCTTTTCATCGAATCCGATCCGACTAAAGTGGGAGAGACAGACACCCGCCAGCCACCTTATGCAACTAGTGCATGTTAGTCGGTGGAACCTGTCTCACGTAAGAGTACGTGTAAGGTCGGTCAGGGCCGCTTCATCCCACGATGCCGCCGAATCATGATAAGACTAGTAACGGCAAGCATATTGAACAAAATCAACGCCCACAACTACTTTGTGTTCTACTCGTGCATAGAAACTACGCATAGACCTAGCTCATGATGCCACTATTGGGGAACGTAGCATAAATTCAAAATTTTCCTACGTGTCACCAAGATCTATCTATGGAGTCATCTAGCAACGAGGGAGGAGTGGATCTACATACCCTTGTAGATCGCGCGCGGAAGCGTTCAAGAGAACGGGGTTGATGGAGTCGTACTCGTCATGATCCAAATCACCGATGATCCTAGCGCCGAACGGACGGCACCTCCGCGTTCAACACACGTACGGAGCAGCGACGTCTCCTCCTTCTTGATCCAGCAAGGGGGGAGGAGAGGTCGATGGAGATCCAACAACACGACGGCGTGGTGGTGGAAGTAGCGGGATTCCAACAGGGCTTCGCCAAGCGCTGCGGGAGGAGGAGATGTGTCATGGGAGGGAGAGGGAGGCGCCAGGGCATAGGTATGGTTGCCCTCCCTCCCCCCACTATATATAGGGCCAAGGGAGAGGGGGAGGGCGCAGCCTTGCCCCTTCCTCCAAGGAAGGGTGCGGCCAAGGGGGGGGGAGGAGTCCATCCTCCTCAAGGCACCTCGGAGGTGCCTTCCCCTTTTAGGACTCTCCCCTCCTCTTGTCCCTTTGGCGCATGGGCCTCTAGGGGCTGGTGCCCTTGGCCCATGTAGGCCAAGGCGCACCCCCTACAGCCCATGTGCCCCCCGGGGCAGGTGGCCTCACCCGGTGGACCCCCGGGACCCTTCCGGTGGTGCCGGTACAATACCGATGACCCCGAAACTTGTCTCGATGCTCGAAATAGCACTTCCTATATATAATTCTTTACCTACAAACCATTCCGGAACTCCTCGTGACGTCCGGGATCTCATCCGGGACTCCGAACAACTTTCGAGTTACCGCATACTAATATCTCTATAACCCTAGCGTCACCGAACCTTAAGTGTGTAGACCCTACGGGTTCGGGAGACATGCAGACATGACCGAGATGACTCTCCGATCAATAACCAACAGCGGGATCTGGATACCCATGTTGGCTCCCACATGTTCCACGATGATCTCATCGGATGAACCACGATGTCAAGGACTTAATCAATCCCGTATACAATTCCCTTTGTCTAGCGGTACGATACTTGCCCGAGATTCGATCGTCGGTATCCCGATACCTTGTTCAATCTCGTTACCGGCAAGTCTCTTTACTCGTTCCGTAACACATCATCCCGTGATCAACTCCTTGATCACATTGTGCACATTATGATGATGTCCTACCGAGTGGGCCCAGAGATACCTCTCCATTTACACGGAGTGACAAATCCCAGTCTCGATTCGTGCCAACCCAACAGACACTTTCGGAGATACCTGTAGTGTACCTTTATAGCCACCCAGTTACGTTGTGACGTTTGGCACACCCAAAGCACTCCTATGGTATCCGGGAGTTGCACAATCTCATGGTCTAAGGAAATGATACTTGACATTAGAAAAGCTTTAGCATACGAACTATACGATCTAGTGCTATGCTTAGGATTGGGTCTTGTCCGTCACATCATTCTCCTAATGATGTGATCCCGTTATCAACGACATCCAATGTCCATGGTCAGGAAACCGTAACCATCTATTGATCAACGAGCTAGTCAACTAGAGGCTTACTAGGGACATGGTGTTGTCTATGTATCCACACATGTATCTGAGTTTCCTATCAATACAATTCTAGCATGGATAATAAACTATTACCATGAACAAGGAAATATGATAATAATCAATTTATTATTGCCTCTAGGGCATATTTCCAACAAAAATGACCACATGAACAAATTTAATTAGTCTATAGAAGGTATGGTACTCGAATAGGAGAATGATAATTGATACTCCCTCCGTCCGAAAATACTTGTCATCAAAATGGATGAAAATGAATGTATCTAGAACTAAAATACATCTAGATACATCAATTTTAATGACAAGTATTTTCGGACGGAGGGAGTACAAAGCAGCTAAAGGGCAACCCAATGAAGAGACCAAGTATACACCATTTTCACTGAACAGTCTGGAGATGATGTGGCACCCAATGAAGCGTCAAGCAGCCTGCAACATTGTGTCCATGTGAACGATCCTAAAGCAATGACATCCTTCTTGATACAGCTAGCTGAAATTAACAACAAGCAGTTTACTATATCAAATTTCTAACAGAAAAGATTAAGTGGTCATGCACACACACACCTCACTTCAACAATTTGAGACCAGCTAATTGACATGTGAAGTTGGGCTGCCTGTTCTTCAAGATTTTTGTTATATCTCTAGGCCCATTTAAGCATATGATGTACAGATTCTTTTAGCTCTTCTTTCTCAGACTCGCTCAATTGTGTGTGCAGTTTGTGACATCTCACTACTAGGAAAACCCTTACCAGTAGCGCTGGTTTTTTGGTTATTAGTAGCATGGGCAGGCGCGCTACTGCTACGGTGCTACAACTATTTTTTAGCAGTAGCACTTGTTTGAACCAGCGCTACTGCTATCTATAACTAGCAGTAGCACGCCTCTGTCCATCGCTACTGCTAATACTAGTAGTGTGCCCCTACAACCAACGCTACTGGTAAGCAGCCCTGTTACTACTCCAATACCCCACGCTACTGCTAGTATTTTGTTTTTTTATGTTGTTGTATTCGTATTTTTACAGGTTTTATACAATTACAACATGCACATACACTGAAACTATATGAAAAAGGAATGTCTCATCATCATCATCGAAGTGGTACAACATAGTCTCAACACAAATGATGTCGATCTCATCATCATCTCGAAATAGCGATACAAGTTAATGATCACATATCTCTTACATTGTCACCGTAGACACATGTTTCATCATCTACCTAAACTATGACATACGAGATAAGAGCGATCACGATGATAAAAAACGGTATTATGTAGTAGTTTTTGCAGCAGCGCTGGTTCTGAATCCCCTGTTGTGCTATGAATCTCAAGTAACTAGCTTCGGCTTCCGCTCTGCTATCAAACCATTTCTGGCTTCCGGCGGAGAAGCCAGAGACTTGGGCCTGACACTCTGGCCACTCATCATACACACCCGGAATATGCCCTACATACACGGCATACCACTTCCTCGCCATCGTTGATCTATATACCTGTCAACGGAACAGTTATGAAATAGAAACAACATATAAAGTAAACATAGTTAACAAATTTCATCGTATCGAAAGTAATTAACTAGAGCGTGGCACCATACATCTAATAGTTTCGTCGTACTAAGAGATTCGAAGTTTCGTCGTACAGAAAGTAACAAGTAACTAAACAGACAAATTGTTTTTAAGTTGTGCACTCTTCCCATCTGTCCATATCCGGAGGGGTGGACCCAAGCTTAGTGAAAGGCGTCATGTCCTGACGCTGTAGGGCAATGCGGGTTCGGACATCAGCTCGCGATATTGGGCCACCGTAGAACATCCCATTCTCTTCGAGGGCATCTTTCATGATGATGGACGCAATTTCCTGCTGGATCCGGTAGAAATCATTTCGAAGTTGATTATCCGGCATGGCTCCAAAGGCTTCGGCCCATCTCTGGATATGGGTATCGCATGAAGATTTCATGCAAAGTGATTGCACATCCCTTCTGTACTCCATCATTAGATGGATGACGTAGAATCCATCATTCTCACTTCTTGCCGGTTGCTGGATGCAACAGAAGTCAGTCTTATGGCCGAAACAATTCCTGGCCTTATTTGTTTTTTGCATTGGACGTAGCCACCCCGCATGCTGAAGCCTAGCATAGCTCTGTCCAGAACATACTTTATGTGTGTGTAATCTTTCTTCTGTATGTTCTTCGACGGGTCCAAATATAGAGCGCGGGAGTAACGCGGGTAAAGAACGATGAGAACGGCACGACACCCCCCGCTGCGCAAAATACACGATCAAGTTAGCTTCCATGCGTGCAAAGTAATTATTGAAATGCACGTATGTGTTATAGTGCTATCCGCGGATGACTTACCTGGGATGATAAGGTAGGAGAATCGTTCGTTTGTCCTTATTACTGACCAAGAATTCTTCGATGTACGGACTCGCAAATTGACGGTTGGCGTCGTTGATTGACAAGAAACCCTCATGCATGTAGTATGGGTCCGCGACCGCAAGACCGGTGACTTGCTCTCTCCTGACGATGTAGTTCATGTGCAGCGCATACAGGTGGACGAACGTAAAATCGAGTGTCCTCATTTGAAACATCTGGAAGATGTAATCAAACCTCAGGAAGAAGAGGTCCGCGGGGCATGTGTGTACATACATCTTGCAACTGCTCGACACATGAACCGTATAAAGTGGGTATCCTGGATCATCCGAGGCGAGGAGGCTTCTCTCTGTCGAAAGCACATGGTCATGGAGTCTCCTGAGATCCCCTGCTATGGCAGCTAGTGCATTCGCTGGTACCATTGGCTCTCCTGCGACATGGATTAATGGCGCATGTTTCATCGATACACGGTCAACCTTGGTCGAAGACGGCTGGCTGCTAGAACCAACATTGCCAGCTTTATTGGATTTTCTCGCCGCTGGTCTCTTCCTCTGCTTCTTCTTGGTGGGCTCAGGTGCTGGTGGGTCTGTCAGACCCTCCCTGAGCACCACCCCTAGTGTTGTTGGGCTCAGCATTGGACGACTCTGGCTAATTAGTTGAGCTTGGGTGGAGCTGGCATCTCGAGGCGTGTCCTGCGAGGATTGCATGAACAAAGACTTCTTGCACTCCCGAGGACGTTCCGGCTCTGGTACATGCATCTCATATTCATATGGTTGACTCATTGTTACTTCATTGTCAAAGGCAGTATTGAAATACTGGTTAGGGTCATCGGCCTCCTCTATGTCATGATCCATATCCTCTTCCATGGGGCAGATGGCATCATCTGCCGGAACGGTTGGCCCTCCTTCATCATGTCTCTCGATCTCAGCAAGCAGCACAGACGATGGTTGTACTTGTGTAGATGGTGTTGTGGTCATACCTTCCTCAGGTCCCGTTGGTGTACTCCCAGCCACCTCGACATGAAGAAGATTTTTCAGCCACAGGATCGGCCAATTTTTGCACTGGCCAAGCTGCATGGGGGTCTCGTCATCCTCTCCATTGGGTTGTATCGGACGAGGGAAACACTCATAGCCTGCTTTCACACTCGCCACAGAGACCCTTAAGGCGTTATCAGGCATCTGCCAGCGGTGAAACAATCAATCCTTAGGCTTGACTATAGTACCCTTCCCCACATCCACCAACCCACCCTTCATGTGGTAAAGGAGGGTGCACGGAGTGGAGTCGGCCTACAAAGACATATACGTGCGGGGTCAAAGATCCAAAAAGAACGGCAACATAAGATTAATTAATTAGTTGAGTTGATGAAGGTGCGATGCATATTTACCGTGAGGGCATCGAGCTCAGCCAATGTCGACGGCCCGATATTCAAGCCAGAGACGGAGCTAGGGCTACTGTGAGAGCTGGGTGCAGGAGTAGGTGCTAGAGGAGGTGCGGATGCGGTTGCCATACTAGGTACGGGTATGGGTGCGGTGTTCATTGAGTTGCTCCCGGTGAAGCTGGGCATGGGAAAATCAGTTGGTGGCGCGTTTGGATTTTGTTGCACCCATGTGACCACTGTTGGACTCAAGCTTGTAAAGGCAGCCACCATGTCATCTCTCCAGGCAGCGATTATCTCACCTTTGTTCTCAGCTTTTGCTTTCTCCATCGCCCGCGCCACCTTCTCGCCGATAGTCACTTGACTGGACTTCTTTCTCTGTTTTTTGGCCTCGGGGTCCTCGTTATAATAGTACTTCCACGTGGCACCATCCCCGGCGTCGTGCACACGTCCATATTGTGGCCGCTGGCCGGGCGGGTGTCCCATCATTATGTTCATGGCCCAGTTGAAAGTAGTGACCCACTTGTACTTCGCCGACGACTGAGTCGACGAGTCGCTTTCGGCCGCAAACTTGTGTTGCTGTCTCTGCAAAATGGACCGTGAATCCTTTATGAATGCGACTAGAATGTAGTAGACTTCATTGATTAGAAGCTAATATGTTTAAAATGATAATTACCAGTAATCTCATAAATTTCCTAGTCGGCCCGTCAGTGAAAAAAAAATCTTTTTTTGGGGGAGGGGGTCCCAAGAGAATCGGGCCCTGATGAAGTCGTGCTCCTGCTGGTCGATGAACTCAGCCAATGGGTTTGCGATCCCCTCACGTTCATGTTCTGCATTCTCCTTAGCCCACACGGGCCTCTTTCCCGTGTAACCATGACTTCCAAGGCGGTGGTTCCCCATGTTCTTTGCCTGCATCTACTTGCCTCTCTCCGACCTGGCCTTGGCAGCCTCTTCATTGCAAGTCTCCTTGAACTTTTCA
Source organism: Triticum dicoccoides (assembly GCF_002162155.2). NCBI lineage: Eukaryota > Viridiplantae > Streptophyta > Magnoliopsida > Poales > Poaceae > Triticum > Triticum dicoccoides. The sequence continues at coordinate 36,386,568 of NC_041392.1, forward strand.
AAGTCCTCTATCATAATTTTCGGATTGTCTGCAACAATCTCTATGCAGGTTTCATGGTCTACTTCAATCGCCTTTTTACCCTAGTTTTCCAAGCGCTCAATGCGTTGCTGAACTTCCCTAGGGCTTTGTTGTTGATTTTTTTCATGGCATCATCATCCCATGGGTCGACATCGTCATTCCGACCGGGGAACAGGAATATTGCATGCAACCTGGTTAGGAGCAGCGTCTTCAAATTTTCATTATTCCGTATTTTCGTGGTGTTGATGTTAGCTATATCCCGTAGGATGCATGCTAGTTGGTTGCCGTAACACGCTGCCACTTCCCGCGGCTCTATTGGCTCGAACTCGCCAGGGTGCACCGCCGTGACCACTAGTCTTCTGGTGCCGAGCTCGTTTGGGCGTCGTGTCCTCTTTTCCTTCTTTCCCTCACTAGCTTGGGAGGTCCCACCTTTTGTGCTGTAGTTAGGAACATCATCAGCGCCAGTCTCAGTGCTGGTGTCGTTGGTGGCATCAGTGTCGGCGCCGGCGCCACCACCGTTGTCATCCGTCATGACAAGGGGGTCCTGACACCCAGCTTGCTGTCTCTCTTGATCTGCCAGAAAGTCTAGGTAGGCGTGTGCTCGAACTAATTGGGACTGAGAACCTCCGGCCTCATCGGTGCCGGTCATGTTTCCTAGGGTTCAATGTCATAGTCGTTTAATTATCGAGCTTTATATAATAAAGTGAATAATGAAAGGAAAAGTGACCTTTGTTTTGCCGGAAATGTCATTTCATTCGCGTCGCGACAAATCTCGAGCACTCGATATGTCCAACTTTCTAGCACAAGTCATGCCAAAATTCACGGAAAATTTTGGCATTATCATTGCTAGAAATTGCACATATAGAGCGCCTGAAATTTGCCAGAATGGAAATGAATCAATACTCCGGCAAAACATAGGTCACTCGCAATCGGGAAATGAATCAACAACCAAAGTTCGGTAGAACTACAGTAGCACAACAATATAGGATGCTCACTATAGCAGCACAACAACCACATGCACATGTACTCTCCTCTAGCATCTGCATGGACAGAGCTCTATATAGTGTGGGTTTTGGGATGCTCACTATCTCCCTGTCGAGGATGAGGGTGTGGTGTCGATGATCTTCGAGCGGCGTCGTCGAGCGGCACGTCAGTGATCTACCTGTGCGTCAAGCATTCACAAGATAAATTATTGTAGACACACAAGATCAATTGTGGACCTACAATCTGCCTAATAAAATGTTCATTTTCATTTTATTTACTCTATCAACAAACTAAACACTCATTTTCATTTACTCTAGCAACAAAATCCAAAACAAGCATATTATCAGCATTCTAACAATAGGCATTTTAACAGCAAGCATTTGAACACTCTAACAATAGGCATTTTAACACCAAATGAACACTCTAACAACACACATTTGAACACTCTAACAACAAACATTTTAACACTCTAACAACATACATTTTAACAGCATTCTAACATGCATTTTAACATGCATTTCAACATTTGGACAACAAGCATTTGAACAAAACAAGCATATGAAAAGGGAGGGAAGAGGGGGTGGCACACCTCGGTCGGGGTTGGGATCAGGGTCGGGGTCGCCGGGGCAGAGGGGCCGGGTGCACCTAGGTCGGGGTCGCCGGGGCAGAGGGGCCGGGGTCCTTCTCCTCCTCGTCGATCTGCAGAGAGGCCAAATTTGGACAAAGAGAGAGAGAGAGCAGGGGAGGCACGGGGAGAGGGGCCGGGCCAGGGGTGCACCTAGGGCAGGGGGCAACACGGGGGGAGGGAGCATCGAG
>NC_041392.1:36388899-36415549 GCF_002162155.2 Triticum dicoccoides
GGGCGTCGGTGGTAGCGTGGGCGGGTGTGCGGGCGTCGGCGGCGTGGGTGGGTGCGGGCGTCGGCGGCGTGGCGGGTGCGGGCATCGGCGGTGGCGAGCTCAGAGAAAGGGGATCGAGCGAGAGAGTGAGAGAGAGGGAAGAGATAGGACCTAGCGGACGGTGCTGTAGGCAACTTAGCTATAGCGCGTGTTGGCAAAACACGCTATAGCTAAGTTAGCTATAGCGCTACCCAAGCCAAAATGCGCTACTGCTATTTTTTTCTTTTTATTTTTCTTTTCCTTAGCTATAGCGCTGCCCAAGCCAATACACGCTACTGCTAACCTTTTTATTTTTATTTTTCTTTCATTTAATTTTCCACAACTTATTAGTTCCTTTTTCTTTTTCTTTCATTTCATTTTGCAAAACTTCCTTTCTTTTTCTTTTTCTTTTTCTTTCATTTGCACTTTTCTTTTTCTTATCTTTCTTTTGCTTCCTTCCTTCCTTTAATTTGGTCTGTCGTTGGAACAATACCACTGTTATCCTCCGAATAATAAGTAGTATAATATATATTACATGTTTTGACCGCTAACGCCGGTATACAAAATAGACACACACAAAATTGTGGATTAGTTTGTCAGCTTGGGCGACGACGACGCTTTAGACTGATCTTCTTCCCTCTTTTGTTCGTTGTCGAATAATTGAGCCCCTGGTCGTGACTTTTCCTTCTCCAGGGATTACGATCTTTTGTAGGTAATGTAGTCTTCATTCTTCTTTTGACGTATGTTTCATCGTCATTAGCATCATCTTCCCTCATCGGATCACCGTATTGGTCGTAGTCTTCCTCATTGGCGACTCCATCCATTCCAGCGATGGTCCTTTTGCTTCTCCTCACGACAACACGGCTGGGATTGATCAGATCAGTTATGAAGAAACATTGTGTCACGTGTTTAGCGTGTACCCATGGCTCATTTTTGGCGATGGCGTTGACGGTACCACTATCGGAGTCGGGTATACACATGGTAGTGAAATGTTGATTTTCTCTTTGTACATTCTTAGCCCATCTGACACGGAACATCGTCGCGCTATGCAATCCGGAGTAGTTAAGCTCCCATATCTCTTCGACCCTTCAGTAATATCTTTCAATTACATTCCTGGTCATGGCTTCCATCGTCACCCTGAGGTTTGGTCATCACTGTTTATATCTTTCTCCTCCGTGTAGAACGTGTATCCGTTGATATCGTATGCTTGATAAGTCACGAGGTTGGTCGAGGGGCCATGTGCTAAGGCATATATGAGCATTCCATTCGGACAACCCTCTTCCGGGGGATTAGCTAGAACTCGCTCTTTAAACCAACGCAAGAAAGTGGAGTTGTGCTCTCAAATAACTTCAGCGTGCGTCCTGTGCACCCCACGGCCACGGTACTTCTTTGCGATGGTCTCTTTATGCAGTGTCACGAAATCTTCTAGCACATCTAGGTGTTGTAGCACCACTAAATTTTCCCTGTCAAGGTCATTTTGTCGGCCCGAGCGTAACACATTCACATCCCTATGACTGTTGGTGTGACCTTCGCCTTCGAGCCTTCCACAGTGCTTGTTGACGGGCAAACCAACAATAGGGTCTCCGGTGCCTACTAGATAACTCTCACAGAAAGAGATGCACTCTTTGGTCAGATATCCCTGGCTATGCTTCCATCTGGACGGGACATGTTACAAACGAATCCTATGATGACGCCATTCATCCTCTCGAATGGCATCATGCTGTGCAGGAATGTCGGCCCTAGGTCGATGATATCGTCCATGATGTGGACACATAGATGCACCATGACATCAAAGAACGCGAGCGGGCAGTACATCTCTAGCTCAGTCAGTATGACAACGATCTCTTCCTGTAGCGTATGGAGTTGCTTCACACTGATCGACTTTCGAGAGATAGCATAAAAAAGTGGCATAGGTCAGGAAGCGTCTCACGCACATGTGTGTCCATAATCCCTCTAAGTGCAATCGGGAGTAACTACGTCATCATCACATGACAATCGTGAGACTTCAAACCACTGGACCTTTTTTTCTTAGTGTCTAGATATCTGCTTATCTTCCCACAATATCGGGAACTAACTTTGATTCCGGCAAGGCACTTGAACAATTGATCGACCTCCTTCGGATCTAAGGTGAAGCAAGAGAGGGGGGCAATATTGTTCTTCCTTCTTGTTTACTTTTTTGCCCCTATCTTCCGTCTCCGTCTCCGTCTCGGTCTCCTCTGACGACCTTTTACCGGGCATTTAGAGATCTTTCCTGATATTCAAAAATTCCAAGTCTTTTCTTGCCTTTGGCCCACCTTGGTCCTCTCGGGCATGTTCATCAATATTCCAACCAAACTCTCAAGGATATTTTTTGTGATATGCATTTGATCAAGGCTATGAGGCGTGTCGAGTATGGGCTAGTATTCTAAGTCCCAGAAAATAGATCTCGTCTTCCATACCTTCAGCAGGGGCTCCGACACCTTTTTCTTTGTCTTTCCCGGCGAGGGGCACTCTTCCCAGTTCTTCAATAACTTATATATTTCTGCACCGCTACGCTTATGTGGAGGACCTCGATGCTCAGCCTTACCATTGAATAGATCTCCACGCTTTCTCCACGGGTCATCCTTCTCGAGCCATCTTCGATGCCCTATGTAAACGATTTTCAAAGACCCACCATCTTTTGATAGCTGCAGAGAAGTTGTATCATCCATGCACCTCATGCATCCGCAATATCCGTGGCACACCTGGCCGGAGAGATAACCGTAACCGAGATAGTCCTACACCGTCGTGATCAGCGCGGCTCTCATGTAGAGATACTCTCCTTTGCTTGCATCCCATGTCTTGGCTGGCATTGTCCATAAGGTATGTAGGTCCTCTTTCAGTAACCCGAGATACAAATTTATATCATTTCCCGGTTGTCTCGGACCTTGAATAAGCTTAGCCATGTGTATGTATTTTTCCTTCATGCACAACCAGGGGGAGGTTGTACATCCATACAAACACGGGCCATGTGCTATGATTGGTGTTCTGGTTGCCAAATGGATTCATGCCATCACTACTAGCGCCAAGCACGATGTTCCTTGGATCATTTGCGAAAAAAATCAAATTCAACATTTAATGCTCTCCACTGGCTAGCATCTGCGAGGTGTCTCTGCTTCGGCTCATATCCTTCATCTGGCTTCACCCTCTCCGCGTGCCAGCACATAAGCTTTGCTTCCTTAGGATTTATGAAATACTGTTGTAGACGCGGATTGATCGGATAGTACCATACAACTTTCTGTGGAGCTTTCTTTCCTGCCTTTTTATATCGTGAAGCATTGCACTTTGGGCAGATGGTTTTTTCTGCATGCTCGTTCGGTTATATGATGAAATCATTGATGCATGTGTGATATCTAATGTGTGGCAGATCAAGAGGGCACACGATTTTCTTTGCCTCCTCGACATTAGTAGGACACAGGCTTCCCGCGGAAGAACCTTCTTTAGATACTTCAAAAGCTCATCCAAGCTTGTATCTGTCTATTTGTTTTTTGCCTTCATCTTTAGAAGTTCTAGTGTGAAACTCAAGCGGGTCACCTCGGGATTGCAACCATCATACAAAGGAGTCATCGAATCTACCTCCAGTTGCGCCATGAAAGTGCAACTATCCCTAGGTGGTTTTGGTAATTCCTAACAACATATAGCTCATTGAGCTAATGCTATTCCAAGATTGATATTTCAGGAAAAGCTCAATGAATGGCATGGCATGGATGAGGAAAGTGGACCCCTCAAAATACTAAGGACAAAAAGATTGGCTCAAGCTCAAAGCTCGAGACTCTACATTTTATATTTTAGTGATCCAAGATCACATTGAGTCTATAGGAAAAGCCAATACTATCAAGGAGGGATGAGCTGTTGTTTAATGAGGTTCTTGCTTCATAGTGCTTAGTGATATGCTCCAAAACCCTCAACTACCTTCCCACATCCACATATGACCTAAACCAAAAGTTAAACTCGGCCCCATTGATACTTTCTATCCGGCGCCACCGAGTTTCAAATGTCATAGCCACTACCACAAACCCTAGGAAAATCGGTCTCACCGATAGGGATTTCGGTCACACCGAGATGGGGTTGTAATCTCTCTGTTTCCCTTCGTAACGTTTTGGTCCTACCGAGATGAGCGATCGGTCCCACCGAGATTGCAATGTAAACTCTCTGTTTTCCCTTCGTAACGTTTCGGTCTCATCAAAATGAGCGATCGGTCCCATCGAGTTTACCTGACCAACTCTCTGGTTAGCTTATTACCAAAATCGGTCGCACCGAGTTTGTGTAATCGGTCACACCGAGGTTATGTTATGCCCTAACCCTAACCATATCGGTCCTACCGAGTAGCATCTCAGTCGCACTGAAAATCCTAACGGTCACTAGGTTTGCTAAATCGGTCCGACCGAGTTTCTCAATCCGGTCTCACCGAGATTGGTAAATTTTGTGTAACGGTTAGTTTTTGTGTGGAGGCTATATATACCCCTCCACCCACTCTTCATTCGTGGAGAGAGCCATCAGAACATACCTACACTTCCAATACACATTTTCTGAGAGAGAACCACCTACTCATGTGTTGAGGCCAAGATATTCCATTCCTACCATATGAATCTTGATCTCTAGCCTTCCCCAAGTTGCTTTCCACTCAAATCTTCTTTCCACCAAATCCAAATCCTGTGAGAGAGAGTTGAGTGTTGGGGAGACTATCATTTGAAGCACAAGAGCAAGGAGTTCATCATCAACACACCATTTGTTACTTCTTGGAGAGTGGTGTCTCCTAGATTGGCTAGGTGTCACTTGGGAGCCTCCGACAAAGATTGTGAAGTTGAACCAAGGAGTTTGTAAGGGCAAGGAGATCGCCTACTTCGTGAAGATCTACCGCTAGTGAGGCAAGTCCTTCGTAGGCGATGGCCATGATGGGATAGACAAGGTTGCTTCTTCGTGGGCCCTTCATGGGTGGAGCCCTCCGTGGACTCGCGCAACCATTACCCTCTGTGGGTTGAAGTCTCCATCAACGTGGATGTACGATAGCACCACCTATCGGAACCACGACAAAAACATCTGTGTCTCCAATTGTGTTTGAATTCTCCAAACCCTTCCCTTTACATTCTTGCAAGTTGCATGCTTTACTTTCCACTCCTCATAGACTCTTTGCATGCTTGCTTGAATTGTGTTAAGATTGCTCGACTTGTGCTAAGATAGCTAAAATCTGCCAGAGACTAAAATTGGGAAAATGATAGATTTTTATTTGGTCAAGTAGTCTAATCACCCCCCTCTAGACATACTTTTGATCCTACAAGTGGTATCAGAGCTTTGGTCTCCATTTGCTTTGATTTTCATAGCTTTTGGAAGTCATAGTCTTGGTTTGACAATCTAGGAGAGTATGACGTCTAGCGGGGGAAACTACCACCGTAGAGGTCCTTACTTTGATGGCACTAATTTTGCTAGTTGGAAGCATAAGATGAAAATGCATATTCTTGGACATAACCCCGCCGTTTGGGCTATTGTGTGTGTTGGCTTGTAAGGTGAATTCTTTGATGGGAGAGAACCGAATCGTGAAGCTACCGTGGATGAGTTGAAGATGCTACAATACAATGCTCAAGCTTGTGATATCCTCTTCAACGGATTGTGCCCCGAAGAATTCAACAAAATCAGCCGTCTTGAGAATGCAAAGGAAATTTGGGATACTTTGATTGATATGCATGAAGGTACCAACTCCGTCAAGGAATCCAAGTTGGATGTGCTTCAAAGTCAACTTGACAAGTTCAAAATGAAGGATGGTGAAGCTGTCGCTGAAATGTAGTCTAGGCTTGCTCTTATCACAAATGAGATTGCCGGCAGTGAAGAGATGACCGACAAATTCATCATCAAGAAGATCCTAAGAGCCTTGGATGGAAAATACGATACCGTATGCGCATTGATCCAATTGATGCCAAATTACAAAGATCTCAAGCCAACGGAAGTCATTGGAAGAATTGTTGCTCATGAGATGTCACTCAAGGATAAGTAGGAACTTCACAACAAATCAAGTGGTGCTTACAAAGCCTCATGCAAAGCCCCCACATCATCAAGTGAGAAACAAACCTTCAATGAAGAATTGAGCTTAATGGTGAAGAACTTCAACAAATTCTACAAGAGTAGGAGCAAAGAGAGAAGCTCCAAGTCAAGGTCCTACAATGACAAAAGATCTTCTAGTCGAGAGCGAAACTGCTACAATTGTGGAAGACCCGGACACTACTCCAATGAGTGTTCGGCTCCCCACAAGAGAAGAGAAGATTCTCCCAAAAGAAGAAGTAGAAGAGAAGAATCACCATCAAGGGAGAGAAGGAGTAGGGATGATCGACATGAACGAAGATCCTCACGGAGAAGCAAGATTCAGAAAGGAAGGACAAGTCATCAAGGAGCTACACAAGACGAAGACATGAGCTCATGTTGGTGAATGGGTATCCGGCTCCGACTCTGACAATGACTCCGAGAGAAGCTATCACTCCGACTCCGAATATACTCAAGATGAAGGTGTTGCCGGTCTAGCACTTGTGTCAACCAACTCCTACGACATATTTGATTCACCAAATGAAGGAATTGGAAGATGCTTCATGGCCAAAGGTCCAAAGGTATCACACCCCGAGTATGTTGATTTCAATAGTGATGAAGATGACTTGTTAGGTGATGATGATTTACTTGTTGACAACTATAGTGATGAATACTATGATGAAATGTATGACAATGATAAGGAGAAGATTGAGTCTCTAACTAAAGAACTAAACACTCTTAAGCATCTTCCAATTCCTTCATTTGGTGAATCAAATATGTCGTAGGAGTTGGTCGACACAAGTGCTAGACCGGCAACTATAGTGATGAATACTATGATGAAACGAATGACAATGATAAGGAGAAGATTGAGTCTCTAACTAAAGAACTAAACACTCTTAAGTTAGCTCATGAAACTATCTTAGGAGATCATTGAGAACTTTTAAGGACTCATGAGAAATTATGTTTTGAGAAGCTCAATCTTGAGCAAGAGTATGAGTTCTTAAAGGCAATCAATGATGATCTTCGCAAGAAAAGTTCTTCTTACATTTCCAAGCGTTTACTCTTACCCACTTACATACCTCAAGTCAAGAACAAGAAGGATTCTTCTTCTAGTAGTAACAATAATCATGCTAAATCCAATATTGTTGCTCCTAGTAGTTCTCTTGATTCCACTAATGATTCTCTTAGCCAAGTTACACTTGAGCAAGAAAATAGCTTATTGAAGGGAATTATAGAGAAAGGTGTTTACAAGAGCCTTGCCGGGAGTAAGCAATTCGAGGAAATTGTACACAAGCAAGGAAGGCACCGAAAGAATCAAGGTATTGGTTTTGAACGAAAGTTCAATGCCAATGGAGTTGAGTGGGAAGAAGATCAATACCCCAAGACGAAGTTTGTTCCTCAACAAGAGAAGTATGATCCTACTTCATCCAAAGGGACACAAGCTCAAGATGATCTTCCACCACAAGACCACAAGCAAAAAGGCAAGGACAAGCTTCAAGAGGAAATTGATGCATTTGAAGAAGCTCCTAAGGCCTTGGTCAAGTGGGTTCCCAAGACTACATAAAGTTCCACTTCATCGAGTACAACTACAACTCCGAGGATTCCCATCAAGATGGTGTGGATCCCGAAGAAGAAGAACTAGAGAGTTCTTGAGGGTGACTCCGCCAACATACTTCACTCTTATCATTTTGGCAAGAACAAGTGCAATCAACTTCCACATCTTGCACTAGTTCAAGGAGTCACAAACCCTCTTGTTGGTAAGACAAGGGACAAGGTAACCTAAAGCTTTCATAGACATCATCTTGTGTGTGCATCACTCTATGTCTATGGATATCCTTGTCTGTTCCTTGTGGGACTAAACCGTGTAGGTATTGAAAGTGCAAATCACTCCAAAGGATAGCTCCAAATGATCTACATCAACATAGAGCATCCACATCTTCAACACCTACATGAAGTCATCATCGACAAAACCCAAGGTTAGTTCATCCCTCTTAGGGAGGATCTCACATCTAGGGGGAGCTTTACTCTAAGAATTGAGTTAAAGCAACTCTGATGGTGTGAACACAACAACGCTTTATGTAAAAATGGTAACCCCACTTGTGCTTAAACGATGAGTATGACCTATGATCAAATGCTCTCATTTGACTCCTAAGTCAATATACTCATATATAGATGACCTAGTCATCGCCAATTGCTTGATAGATGCTAGAATTGTTTGTGCATGCTTTGCCACATATTTCAATTGCCATCTTATTGTTTGAGCATGTTGGTTGCATAATTTACTCATTCGAGGACATCCACTTGTTGTTTTGATTGATTGGTTTCCTTTTCTTTTGGCCAAGTGGATGGACAAGAATGCCTAAGAACCTTCTCTAGCTATCTATGCTTTTCTCGTCTCAAACTCTATTCATGCCGCATCACAAAATTTGATCAAGTCAGATTCGAACCACTCTGTGTGAGGAGCACTCGGAGTCCCTGATTCGTCATAGACTTAAACTTCCAAAACTTCTTTGTGCGTTTCGGTCTGACCGATTCATCCATTTCGGTCATATCAAGATCACTAAGTCGATCTAGGTTTTCAATCTGGTTGCAACCGATTTGTACTTTTCGGTCACACCGAGTTGCAGTAACTGCTTGCAGTTATGCATCTCGGTGCCACCGAGTTGTTCCACTCGGTCACACCGACATGGTCGGGCTATATATATACACGGGTCGAATTTTGGAAAACTTTCCGAACCTCCTCGACCCGCGCTTAGCCCGCTCTGCCTCCAGGGTCTCTAGATCGTCTTCCTCGTCGCCAGCCGCCTCCTGCCGCTGGTCTCCGCCGCCGTCAACGGGAGTCAACCCCGCCGTTGCCGCCATAGCGAGTTCATCACCGAACTAGGGTATGAACTCGATCACTGTGCTATCCCTATCTGATTCCTAGCACATTGTGTTCGCCATGTATCTTGCCACGATTGAGATCATTCTTATCCAGTCAAAACACTCTGTAGTTTAGTCGTGAATTGAAAATTTAGGGTCAGGTTTCCGCTGAAACCATCTCGGACCCACCGAGTTGTAGAACTCGGTACCACCAATTCGGCTCAGACCATTGCACATGTGATTCTCGGTCTGACCGAGAATTGCAAATCGGTGTGACCGAGTTCAGGACTTTGTGAAACCCTAGCAGTCTCGGTGCCACCAAACTGTGACTCGGTCTGACCGAGTTCACTAGTTTAGGTTCCAACATCTGCTTCGGTAGATCCGAAATGCTTTCTGTGGAAAACTAAAACTAAGTTTTTGACTCATTCTTTTGCAAAAACCTCTGCATTTTGTGATGCTCATCCACTCTATCTCATCTATATCTATTCACAGGGTCTTCTGTCAATGTTTGCAATATGTCTGATCAGAGTGATAGCCAAAACAAGTCAGAGGAGCAGGTTCACTTGAGTGAGGGCACTAGTCCCTCTAGCAGCTCAGATGATGGCAGCAGGAGCACACCAAGCAATCTGCCAAAGGCTACCACCAGGGCCAGCAAGAAAAGAACTTCAGAGTCAGAGGATGAGGACTATGTGGCTGAGGAAGAAGAAACCACCTCAAAGAGGAAAGTCCTGAAGAAGGAATATGGCACAGCTGCTGCAACTAAGCCTGGTATGAAAACCAAAGTGCCTGCAAAGAGAATTCCCATGTCTAAAGCCAGAGCATCTACTCAAGAGACTTTGGGATCTGCACTCAAAGAGCAGGTTGTGGCAGAGAAGAAGAGGAAAGAGAGGGTCAAAAAGACCACTGCCAGAGTGCTTGGGAGATCCTCAATCATGAGAGATTCTAAAGAGGAAGAGGAAGAAGATGCTGCACCAGCACCCAAAGCTCAGAAGCTTATGGGTGATGCCATCAGGGCATGGGCTATTCCATCTAAGCCTAAGACTGCTCCAAAGGCTGCTGCTCCAGCTCCAAAGCCAAAACCAAAGAGGAGCACCAGGAACATCCCTGGTGAGGAGAAGAACAAGGCCCCAGTGCCTGAAGATGAAATGGAAGAAGAAGATGATGAGTCACATGTCTTGAGGAAGCTGAAGCCAAAAATCCCAGATCACAATGATGCTCATCCAGTTGCTGAGAACATGAAGATCAGGAAGGACTCAGGTCTGAGGCTATGGAGAGAGTCTGATCCATATGCCACCAGGAGAAGGACTGCTGTGGACTACATGTTCCATACAAAGGAACAACATGACTTCTATGAGACAGTGTTGCTTGATAAGAAGCCCATAGTGTGTGACATGAGATGGGTCGACTGGGACTACATCAAAGAGAATGATGAACATTATCTAGGTGTGTATGACAGTTTCAAGGCTTGTGGAGTTGATGAGTTTGTGGCTCAAAAGCTCACAAAATGGAATGATGAGCTCATCATGCAGTTCTACTCCACAGCTCACTTCTACCCAGATGGAAGGATTGTCTGGATGTCTGAAGGTACGAGGTACCAGTCAATGGTTGCTGAATGGGCGAAGTTGATCAATGCCCCAAAAGAGAGTGAAGCTGACTTGGATGTCTATGCCAACAAGAAGAAGGATCACAACTCCATGGCACACATGTAAAAGGAGATCCTAGATGCTGCTCTTGAGACACACAAGTTTGGATTTGTACATTACCTGCTGTCAGGACTGCCTACTATCAACTGGATCCTCAGGCACACTCTCTTGCCAAAGTCAGGTGATCACAAGATGATCAGAGGCCATGCGATAAACTTGCTACACATTTCTGATGTCCCACAGAAGTTCAAAGTCATGAGCCTTATAGTTGAAACTATCAAGAGGACAGCTGCAGATCAGAAGAGAAGTTGTGGGTATGCCCCACAGATCCAGGAGCTAATTAACTCCAAGATGGGCACCGGTACATATGTGCTGGACAAGGAGCACATGCCTATCTACCCAGAATTTGAGGACAACACTATGGTGATGGATGAAAATGAACCATCTTCTATGCACGCAGAAGCCAAGAAGGAGAAGGCAAAGGCTGAAAAGGCTGCAAGGATGCCAACTACTGAAGAAGCATCTCAGTATCTTCTGAAGAGCAAGTAAGATCAGCTTGGCTACTTGATTGCCTCCACTCTGAGGATTGAGAAGGGACTGGCCACCCTGACTCAAAACCAGGAGAGCTTGGAGAGGATCGTGGAGCAAAAGTTCTATGACTTGGATGTGAAGGTAACTGAGATTCAGTTTGTTGTGGAGCAACTTCAGGATGATATTCAGGAGAGGAAGGGCAAGACAACCACTGATGCATTTGCCAGAGTGCCTAGAGCTCAGATATCTGCTGCAGTGCCAGTTCCAGAAACCAGAGCCACTTCATCTGCACCAGCTACAGCTTCAGTGCAACCAGCTCCAGCACCTACTCCATCGCCTCCATCTACTTCGACTGAAGCCTTCGTTCTTGGAGTTATCCGGACACCACCACCTGAAGACCAAGCCTGAGAGACGATTTAGGGCTATGCATTTTCTAGGAACTTTTTGGTAACTTGTTGCCAAAGGGGGAGAAAAATGTATAGATCATAGGCTTCGAGAGAGAGCGTTGCTTTTTATTCTCTCTTGATTTGGTGGTTGAACTTTATTTGCTTTGCTTGTTTGATATACTTTTTGCCTGCGTGATACTTGGATGATCATGTGTTTGATCATATGCTACTTTAATACTTGTTGGATGACATTATCTTTTTATCCCTATACGATCATTCACTTTGCTTGGTGATGAGTGCATGTATTTAATTATTATCATTTTGAGCGCTCCACCAAGATGTATGTGACATGGAAGAGTAACCCATGAGCCTAACTCTTTGTGCATTTGCAGTCCAAAGCAAATCATAAACTATGCACAAATTTAGGGGGAGCTCTTGCTTTTCACATACTTCTCAAAGCGACAATGCTTTTCACTCTTATTATCATTTGTCGAAGCTTTGATCTATATGTTGTCATCAATTACCAAAAATGGGGAGATTGAAAGTGCAACTATCCCTAGGTGGTTTTGGTAATTCCTAACAACATATAGCTCATTGAGCTAATGCTATTCCAAGATTAATATTTCAGGAAAAGCTCAATGAATGGCATGGCATGGATGAGGAAAGTGGACCCCTCAAAATACTAAGGACAAAAAGATTGGCTCAAGCTCAAAGCTCGAGACTCTACATTTTATATTTTAGTGATCCAAGATCACATTGAGTCTATAGGAAAAGCCAATACTATCAAGGAGGGATGAGCTGTTGTTTAATGAGGTTCTTGCTTCATAGTGCTTAGTGATATGCTCCAAAACCCTCAACTACCTTCCCACATCCACATATGACCTAAACCAAAAGTTAAACTCGGCCCCATTGATACTTTCTATCCAGCGCCATCGAGTTTCAAATGTCATAGCCACTGCCACAAACCCTAGGCAAATCGGTCTCACCGATAGGGATTTCGGTCACACCGAGATGGGGTTGTAATCTCTCTGTTTCCCTTCGTAACGTTTCTGTCACATCCCTAGAAATCTTTTGTAATTAGTGGCATTGCATCCATGCATCATTTTCATTTTCAATTAATCTTGAAATGGTGATGCTTAAACCCTAGCACCAAATGAATCCAACTAGGGTCAAAATAAAATCTTTTCCATTGCACTCAAAATGCCCTCTAAAAATGTTCAACATTTTTGGATTGAGGTGGAAGCATCTACCAAAAAATGGTTTACATTTTTGCAGGACATCTTTGGGCTTTGAATTAATTCAAACATATTTGATTTGGAGCTATTTAAATGCTATATATATTTTTTAAGTGCTCCAAAAATGCTGGAAGTTTTTTATGGGTCATTAGAATAACTCAAATAGCACCCCTAATTATTTCTAGGATTTTATTAAATGCTTTAGTATTTTACTAAACCAAAACAGAATAAAAAAATAGAAAAGCAGAATCAGCAGAGAGAGATAACAGCACCTGGGCCTCTTACCTGGCACCCACCAAAGCCCACCTGGCTGGCCCAGCTGGCCAGCCCAGCCCACTATCCTTCCCCCCTGTCGTCTTCCTCGCGACAGAAGGACGCCGGGCGTGTGCCCCGTGCGCGCGGCCACGCGCTCCGGCCACCTCCTGCTTGCCGCACCCCCTCGACGCCTGGACGCCTCTGGGAGACGCCATGACACCCCCCGGACCTCTCTCACTCTCCCCCTTCTCCCCTCTCGCTCTGGACCCCCTCCCCCTCCTCTGCTCTCTCTCACGCGCACGACCGAGCGAGACCGTCGCCGCCGCTTGCCGTCACCGCGTCCACCGTGTTCCCCGAGCCTCCCCGAGCTATCCTCGAGCTCCTCCACCTCGTTCCCTACCTCCTCACCGAGCCAAGCTACCGGAAGGGCCCCGAAGCGCCACCCCACCACTTTTCCCCTCCTCGGCCACCGAGGATCGCTGCCGTTGAATTGCCGCCGTCTCCGCCTCCCCGAGCTCGCTGAGACCGTCTCCGACCCAGCTGTGAGCTCCACCATCTTCTCCCCTGCTCCCTGCGCTCGTACGCACTCTCTAGCCGCCTCCTCTACCGGAGCCGAGCCGCTCCGCTGCATGAGCTCGACGCCGGTGACACTCCGGTGACCATTTGGTCATGCGCCGGTGTGCAACGCGTTAGCAGCCTCATGTAGAGCAGCCCCCGAGCGTTAGTTCGCGCGTTTGCGCGCCGTAGCACCTAACCCGAGCAAGCCCGAGCTCCGGCCGCTGCTGCACTGCTCGCCGTCGGTGTTCCCGGCCACCCCAGGCCTGGAGCCCATCGCCGTTCGATGCGCCGCTTCGCCAGCATCCCGGAGAGCCCAACCGTGTGCCGAACGGTGCACCAGAGGGGTTCTCCGAAGCCCCTCATCGCCGCTGACCTCGCCGGTGACTCAACGCCGGCGAGTTTGACCCGCTCGACCCAGGGTTTGACCTCCCTGGGGTCAATACATGTGGGCCCCACCCCATACTCGTTTAGTTTAGGACTAATTACCCCACTTCTGACACTGACAGTGGGCCCAATGCCTGTTAATTTGTTTAGTTAATCCTATTTAACCCTGTTAGTTAATTGAGCCACTGACCAGTGGACCCCACTGGCCAGGTTTGACCCGGACCAGCTCCTGTTAACCAGCTGACGTCACGCTGACGCACTGCTGACACAATAAAGCATTTACTGGATTTATTCTTTTACAGGAAATTCCAGAAAATAGCCAAAACTTCTAAAAATCATAGAAAATAATCTATAACTCAGAATGAAATAAATTATATATGAAAAATTAGAGGAATCTGTTTATGGCATTTTCATGCATGTTTGAACAATGTTTGTCCTCTGTTTTGGACAAAACAAATAAATGGCATTTAACTAATCATATATGGAGTTTGAATTTGAATCTTGTATTCAAACCAACTTCATTTAATTGTGTTGCTAGTTGCATTAGCTCAATCAACAACATATTGCCATGTCATTATCATGCATCATGTTGTGCATTGCATTGATTGTGTTCCTTCTCTATTGCCGGTGGTTGTCCCCTCTCGATAGACGTTGTACCGATGCTGTGATCGTTGACACTGATGAAGACCCAATGATATCTTCAGAAGTGCCAGGAAAGCAAAAAACCCCTTGTTCATTCCGATACAAACCCACTCTCTTGCTCCTGCTCTCTTTTACTGCATTAGGACAACAACGATTCAACTGTTACATGCTGCGGTAGTTGAACCCCTTTCCTTTGCATGACCTGTCATTGCCACAGTAAATAGATGAAACCCACTAGCATGAGTAGGAGTAGTTTGAGCCCTGATGTGCCTACTCATTCATGTTTGCTTGTCATTCCTGCTATTGCTTAGAGTTGCGTCAGGTCTGATTCATCGGGAATGAATTGGAATGGTGATAAGCATGTCCTACCGTTGAGAGCTAAGTGTGTGAACACGATTTGGTAAAGGTAGCGGTGAGAGGCCATGTAGGAGTACATGGTGGGTTGTCTCATTGAAACCATCCTCAGGAACTGAGTTCTGTGTTTGTGATCCATGAACAGCTACTACCACTCATTGGGATCCTTAATTGACCCTCTCGGCTTCTTAATCACCCTAGTACTCTGTCCAGGAGTTGCAACTAGTTTCTGGTGTTTGTAGGTTATGTGTTGGCGCCCGTGCGTAGCGCTGACCCTAGGGGTGGGCTATGTTGCGGTAGATACACCGTGGCACGGTGTACCGGGCGCCCGTTTGGTGTCTCGGGAACCCTGTTCACATCGTTCGGGGCCGTATGTGGAAACCTCGGCCGGACTCCCTGCGGATGGAACCTGGATAGGCGATAAACCTGGACTAGAGACTTAAGTGTTTAGGTAGGCCGTGGCCGACACCCTCGCCATGCTTCCGCTTGAAGGTTGCCGAGATACATGACGTGTATATGGTGGTAAGTGGTGGGAGCTTGTGTGAAGAAGTACACCCCTGCAGGGTTATCATTATCTATTCGAATAGCCGGATTCCTCGGATATGGAAACTCGGACCCCTTGCATAGTTCATAGACAAGTGAAAGTGGATACCCTAAAACTCGCAAGATAAGCGTGAGTGCTATGGATGGGCTTCTCGTAGGGAGACGCGAGTGGATCCATAGTGGTTTATTGAATGGTGAATATGCGGACTCGTGTGCGCCACCCCAAAAGAGTTGCTTGCAGTCGTAGTTCAGGTTAGCCACCGAGTCAAAGCTGGCTTGCTGCAGTTAAACTCCACCACCCCCTTTGTTGATACTGATGCATATGTAGTTAGTTCTGATGTAAGTCTTGCTGAGTACAATTGTACTCACGTTTGCTTAATTTATGTTTTTCCAGAGAGGCTTCAGTCTCGCTAGTAGTTCCGCGTGGACTTTGACATTTAGCTTGATACCTCAGCTATGATCTTGTGCCCTCGGCAGGATCTGGTAGATAGTCAGGCTTCTTAGTCTTTTTCCATTTGTAGATGTCTGTACTCAGACATGTTAAGCTTCCGCATGTGTTTGACTTGTATTCTCTGAATGTTGGGTCATGAGACCCATGTTTGTATTTCTGGCTCCTCGGAGCCTAATGAATAAATACTTGAGTCATAGAGTTATGTTGTGATGCCATGTTGTATTTACTCATATCGAGCATATTGCGTGTATGATTGAAATGCTTGGTATGTGTGGGATCCGACAATCTAGTTGTTTATCCTTGGCAGCCTCTCTTATGGGGAAATTTAGTCTTGTGCTTCCATGAGCCATAGTAGTCCGCTACAGCCCGGTTCACCAGAGTCCTACTGGCCCAGCACTACTGCTCAGGACACTTGACTGGCCGGCATGTGTTTCACTTCGTTCCTATGTCTGTCCCTTCAGGGAAATGTCACGCGGTGACATCCAAAGTCCTGCCTAGCCTGCTACAGCCCGGGTTCCCCGGAGTCCTGTTAGCCCAGTGCTACAGCCCGGAATCACTCGCTGATGACCGACATGCTCGATGTGAGTCATGTATGCCTGTCTCCATAGGCCTGTGCTGCTTTGGGTTCACGACTAGCCATGTCGGCCCGGGTTCTCTGTCATGTGGATGCTAGCGACACTATCATATACGTGAGCCAAAAGGCGCAAACGGTCCCGAGCCTTCGTATTGCGACACCCGTGGGAATACCGTGCGTGAGGCCGCAAAGTGATATGATGTGTTACCGGCTAGATCGAGGTGACTTGGAATCTGGGTCCTGACAGCGTTGGTATCAGAGCCTGACTGCCTGTAGGTTTACCAAGCTAACTGGTCGAAGGTGAGTCTAGAAATGCTTTAGTTATATGTAGGGGAATTGATTGTGGGAGGGAACGTAAGGCTCTTTTTACTCCTTTACCCTATGCCCTTCTGATCTGAGTCAACCTCTTCTTTTCTACGGGGATTAAGAATTAGGCCTTCTCAACTATCTATCAGGATGACGTGCTACTAATCCATAGACTTATAGAATTGATAGTTTCAAGCCTCAGTTCCGTTCCTACTACTTCCGTATGTTGACAGTTGATCTCAGAACCTTGACATTTTGTTGTTGAGTGGTTATGCCACCATTTTTGCAGGATGTCTCAAATAATTTTGAGCATTTACAGCCATTATGCTGTCCGAGTCATCCTAGGTCTCTAAACAGTCTGATGCAGTTGCAAATCCCTTCTTTCCGTTCCCGATTTCCCTTTGGGCCAGTCCAACCACACTAATCGATGAGTTGAGGTACTCTATTGCCTCAACATATATGTTGGAGCTATTTTTATGGCCTAGGTGTTTTAGGGAGTCACCTAGTGATCTAGCCATGTTTTTATCCCCAGTGTGTGATTCTGGCCATTATTCTCGAAAGCATCCCGTGATGCCATGTAGTAGTAGGTACTCTATTCATGGGTTCTTGAACCCGAGATTCACCCTACTTACCTCATGTTGATAGTGTTGCTAGTTCCTTTAGGATATTAGTAACCTTTGCGATAGTCCTCGAGGTTCGTGGTACATCCTTCTTCAAATTATCATGAGCCATTCTTGGCAGGAGTTCTTTTGAACCAAAAGGTCACGAAAGAGTGCTCCTGATGAGTTCTCCATTCTATGTTGTGACTCTGCCAACCCTACCTTTCTGCATGGGTTATCCGGAAGAAATATGTTGAACTCGTTCGACATACTAATCTATGCATCCACAACTCAGAAAGTTATATGTACCTTTGAGTTGTCCCCCTTCCGTTATATTCCGATCTTCGTCTATCAATTGATAGTGAGGAGTATGTATGCATTCATGTTCATCGATGCCTAGTATTCTTGTGGTTCGTCAAGCCGTTCTATTTCAGAATGACTAGGAGAAACAAACTCCAGTACCTCATCCATATCCAGGATTGGGTCAAAGCAGTTGTATTCCGCAGATCAAAATGCAACCCAGCTTTTGGTTCTGTTCTACCCTGAAGTATTATCCACTTTATGTCAGGAGCGTCGTGAGAATTGCACCTTCTCTTATGAATTCTTGACGCAGTGATACTTCTTGCCATCATTGTTCATTCCTCGGTTCCCGTGTTATTGTAACCAGAATGCCGGCAAGTGAGTCGTGATGTGTGAAATCAATACTCCTAGCAACTCCATTGCTTGGTAGTTAATGGACAATATTCTCATTCTTAGCGTGTTGGTTATTGAATCATCATTCTAAGATAGATTGTGCTACCTAGTCCTTATTTCCTGGTGCACTCTTCGATCAACGACTTAGGATTTTGCCAAACCCTTTCTCTATTGATCATATCGTCTTGCCCTGAAAAGCAAGATTGATCTCGAGCTTAGTATCATATCAGTGGTTCGTGATGTTCCGATTATCTTCTCGGAAGTATTACCTGGTTGTCACCTGACCGCTATGTCGAGTTCGTGATCATGTTGGTTTTCCTCCAACCACCCATTCTCCAAGAATCTGTGTTGGATACCCCTGAGCTAGTTGGTTAAGCTTAACAACAACTTGGAGAGTTGGAAGATAAAAGCTTGTCTGACTTAGTTCATGTTAAGGGCTATCTTTGTGTTTGTGAGTGTGTTGAAGAAAGATGATATCTTCACCAATTGGTCCTCATGATCAGTTGTTGGATCTATTGTCTTGTCAAAACTTTGACTTGAGTATGGGCTATCGTCAAGTCAAATCAGAACCAACGATGTTCGTAATGTTGTCTAACTCAAGTTTGATCCCTCGAGTATACACCATTACATCTTTGGTCTGACCAATGTTAGCACCGTGTTCACATGATGGTGGAAGTCCAGTGATATGGAAATTCTGATGAGTTGTTGTTGAGCCCATCAGCAACATTTTGTCTCCCCCATGATTCATGACTGAACATCAACCTAGTGTTGAAAACCTTGTAAGAAATGCCTTCGTGTTCTGTTCATGAAGCTTATGCTTTGATGAAAGAAGTGACCTTCTCCAAGTTCACGTGCACTAGGTGTAAGTTGCCGCCATGAATTTGAGGAAGGTTTTTTATGTTTCCCCTGGAATCATCCCAAGTCAGTCATGCATACGTGCGAAGTATTCTATGGTTTGGTAGATTAATTACCTCCACTCCATATGTATTCCCTAGCACACCAAGCCACTGATTGATTTGTTCAAGGAAAAGGGGTTGTTGTGCGAATACTAGTTCATGCACAAGGACCTCGATATCCTCAATGATGGTTCCCCACCTGAACTCGGTAGTATTTTGTTGTAAGACTTCTACATGGTCATGCTTGTCTTGGACAACGTGTTCACATATATGTAGCAGAACCAGCTCATGTTTTGGAGTTTACTATCGTAGTTCAATTCCCGAGAATCTTGCAACATCGTCTCGTCGGTTTGTGTTGCAAACTTTCTTTCCGGACATGTTGTCTGAAATATCCCGTTACCAACCAGATCTAAATCTCAGGCAGATATGATGGTTGGAGCTATTCCAAGATTTATGATGTAGGCCTGACAAGATTGTTGTTCTGGCCGACACACCTAGCCGGAAGATCTATCGTTGTAGAATCTTGATTGAGCTATTTGCCCATCTTCTCCATGAGGATTTAGTGCCACTTATTCTAGAACTTGTTCCTCAGGGGTCGTTGTGCTCTCGGTTCCCTCGATTATGCTAGAACCATTCAAACAGTGGAATCACTCTCTAGTGTTTAGCTTATGCCCAGTTACTAGAATCATTCCCACATTTGCATTTTGTTCCCAGCTTGCACCACCATTGTGCCATTCTATCTTGGACTACCTTCCCGGTAATTCCTAGTCAGGATCATCTTCAATAGTGGTACTACCATGGGTTCCATCCATTTCCGATGATAAGCAAAAATCATCCACTGCGTTGCCTTCAACAAGGTAGTTCACATCATCCATTCTAGTCCGGGTATGCCATCCCTTCGTACTCCTCTAAGCGATTGTTGTGATTTGCCTTAGACTGGTATAAAGAGTTTCAATGATCTCTGAATCAAAAGTAATTCTTTTTGCCACTTAAGGGAATATTTCTGCGAGTCACCTTCCTTAAGATGTCTCGCTATGGTATCATGGCAACCCAACCCCTCGCTACGTTGACACCGTTCACCACCCTCCTAGGTGTGGGAATTCCGTGACTTACTTAAACCTTGTCATATGCTCATTTCCATCATTCTTGATGTGTGTATCGTGTCTCATCTCGACAGATGTTGCTATGTCTCGTTCTGTGAGTTGATCGTCGGTTGCTCGATCTTCAAGAAGATCGATTCTTCGAGAGTTTCTTTTCTTCTCGTCATCGCGTGGATGAAGATCTCAAAAGCAAGGATGTCAGAGTCAACGTATGCAACGAATCAACAACCCTAAGAGGTGCAACCTGGATCGTAAAGATTGTGTTGGTCTTGTGCCCCCTCTGTCTTCTTACCTCGCGTCTTGAATCTCGGGACAAGATTCTTGTTTAGTGGGGGTGAGTTGTCACAGCCCTAGAAATTTTTGTAATTAGTGGCATTGCATCCATGCATCATTTTCATTTTCAATTAATCTTGAAATGGGGATGCTTAAACCCTAGCACCAAATGAATCCAACTAGGGTCAAAATAAAATCTTTTCCATTGCACTCAAAATGCCCTCTAAAATGTTCAACATTTTTGGATTGAGGTGGAAGCATCTACCAAAAAATGGTTTACATTTTTGCAGGACATCTTAGGGCTTTGAATTAATTCAAACATATTTGATTTGGAGCTATTTAAATGATATATATATATATATATATATTTTAAGTGCTCCAAAAATGCTGGAAGTTTTTTATGGGTCATTAGAATAACTGAGACAGCACCCCTAATTATTTCCAGGATTTTATTAAATGGTTTAGTATTTTACTAAACCAAAACAGAATAAAAAAATAGAAAAGCAGAATCAGCAGAGAGAGAGAGATAACAGCACCTGGGCCTCTTACCTGGCACCCACCAAAGCCCACCTGGCCGGCCTAGCTGGCCAGCCCAGCCCACTAGCCTTCCCCCCCTGTCGTCTTCCTCGCGACAAAAGGACGCCGGACGTGTGCCCCGTGCGCGCGGCCACGCGCTCCGGCCACCTCCTGCTTGCCGCACCCCCTCGACGCCTGGACGCCTCTGGGAGACGCCACGACACCCCCCGGACCTCTCTCACTCTCCCCCTTCTCCCCTCTCACTCTGGACCCCCTCCCCCTCCTCTGCTCTCTCTCACGTGCACGGCTGGGCGAGACCGTCCCCGCCGCTTGCCGTCACCGCGTCCACCGTGTTCCCCAAGCCTCCCCGAGCTATCCCCGAGCTCCTCCACCTCGTTCCCTATCTCCTCACCGAGCCAAGCTACCGGAAGGGCCCCGAAGAGCCACCCCCGCCGCTTTCCCCTCCTCGGCCACCGAGGATCGCCGCCGTCGAATTGCCGCCGTCTTCGCCTCCCCGAGCTCGCTGAGACCGTCTCCGACCCCGCTGTGAGCTCCGCCATCTTCTCCCCTGCTCCCCGCGCTCGTACGCACCCTCTAGCCGCCTCCTCTACCGGAGCCGAGCCACTCCGCCGCACGAGCTCAACGCCGGTGACACTCCGGTGACCATTTGGTCATGCGCCGGTGTGCAATGCGTTAGCAGCCTCACGTAGAGCAGCCCCCGAGCTTTAGTTCGCGTGTTTGCGCGCCGTAGCACCTAACCCGAGCGAGCCCGAGCTCCGGCCGCCGCTACACTGCTCGCCGTCGGTGTCCCCGGCCACCCCAGGCCTGGAGCCCATCGCCGTTCGATGCGCTGCTTCGCCAGCATCCCGGAGAGCCCAACCGTGTGCCAAACGGTGCACCAGAGGGGTTCTCCGAAGCCCCTCGTCGCCGCTGACCTCGCCGGCGATTCAACGCCGACGAGTTTGACCCGCTCGACCTGGGGTTTGACCTCCCTGGGGTCAATACATGTGGGCCCCACCCCTGACTCGTTTAGTTTAGGACTAATTACCCCACTTCTGACACTGACAGTGGGCCCAATGCCTGTTAATTTGGTTAGTTAATCCTATTTAACCCTGTTAGTTAATTGAGTCACTGACCAGTGGACCCCACTGGTCAGGTTTGACCCGGACCAGCTCCTGTTGACCAGCTGACGTCACGCTGACGCACTGCTGACACAATAAAGCATTTAGTGGATTTATTCTTTTACAGGAAATTCCAGAAAATAGCCAAAACTTCTAAAAATCATAGAAAATAATCTATAACTCAGAATGAAATAAATTATATATGAAAAATTATCAGAAAAATTCAAGGAATCTGTTTATGGCATTTTCATGCATGTTTGAACAATGTTTGTCCTCTGTTTTGGACAAAACAAATAAATGGCATTTAACTAATCATATATGGAGTTTGAATTTGAATCTTGTATTCAAACCAACTTCATTTAATTGTGTTGCTAGTTGCATTAGCTTAATCAACAACATATTGCCATGTCATTATCATGCATCATGTTGTGCATTGCATTGATTGTGTTCCTTCTCTATTGCCGGTGGTTGTCCCCTCTCGATAGACGTTGTACCAACGCTGTGATCGTTGACACTGATGAAGACCCAATGATATCTTCAGAAGTGCCAGGCAAGCAAAAAACCCCTTGTTCATTCCGATACAAACCCACTCTCTTGCTCCTGCTCTCTTTTACCACATTAGGACAACAACGATTCAACTGTTACATGCTGCGGTAGTTGAACCCCTTTCCTTTGCATGACCTGTCATTGCCACAGTAAATAGATGAAACCCACTAGCATGAGTAGGAGTTGTTTGAGCCCTGATGTGCCTACTTATTCATGTTTGCTTGTCATTCCTGCTATTGCTTAGAGTTGCGTCAGGTCTGATTCATCGGGAATGAATTGGAATGGTGATAAACATGTCCTACCGTTGAGAGCTAAGTGTGTGAACACGATTTGGTAAAGGTAGCGGTGAGAGGCCATGTAGGAGTACATGGTGGGTTGTCTCATTGAAACCATCCTCAGGAACTGAGTTCTGTGTCTGTGATCCATGAACAGCTACTACCACTCATTGGGATCCTTAATTGACCCTCTCGGCTTCTTAATCACCCTAGTACTCTGTCCAGGAGTTGCAACTAGTTTCTGGTGTTTGTACGTTATGTGTTGGCGGCCGTGCGTAGCGCTGACCCTAGGGGTGGGCTATGTTGCGGTAGATACACCATGGCACGGTGTACCGGGCGCCCGTTTGGTGTCTCGGGAACCCTGTTCACATCGTTCGGGGCCGTATGTGGAAACCTCGGCCGGACTCCCTGCGGATGGAACCTGGATAGGCGATAAACCTGGACTAGAGACTTAAGTGTTTACATAGGCCGTGGCCGACACCCTCGCCAGGCTTCCGCTTGAAGGTTGCCAAGATACATGACGTGTATATGGTGCTAAGTGGTGGGAGCGTGTGTGAAGAAGTACACCCCTGCAGGGTTATCATTATCTATTCGAATAGCCGGATTCCTCGGATATGGAAACTCGGACCCGTTGCATAGTTCATAGACAAGTGAAAGTGGATACCCTAAGACTCGCAAGATAAGCGTGAGTGCTATGGATGGGCTTCTCGTAGGGAGACGGGAGCGGATCCATAGTGGTGTATTGAATGGTGAATATGTGGACTCGTGTGCGCCACCCCAAAAGAGTTGCTTGCAGTCATAGTTCAGGTTAGCCACCGAGTCAAAGCTGGCTTGCTGCAGTTAAACTCCACCACCCCCTTTGTTGATACCGATGCATATGTAGTTAGTTCTGATGTAAGTCTTGCTGAGTACAATTGTACTCACGTTTGCTTAATTTATGTTTTTGCAGAGAGGCTTCAGTCTCGCTAGTAGTTCCGCGTGGACTTCGACGTTTAGCTTGATACCTCAGCTACGATCTTGTGCCCTCGGCAGGATCTGGTAGATAGTCAGGCTTCTTAGTCTTTTTCCATTTGTAGATGTCTGTACTCAGACATGTTAAGCTTCCGCATGAGTTTGACTTGTATGCTCTGAATGTTGGGTCATGAGACCCATGTTTGTATTTCTGGCTCCTCGGAGCCTAATGAATAAATACTTGAGTCGTAGAGTTATGTTGTGATGCCATGTTGTATTTACTCATATCGAGCATATTGCGTGTATGATTGAAATGCTTGGTATTTGTGGGATCCGACAATCTAGTTGTTTATCCTTGGCAGCCTCTCTTATGGGGAAATTTAGTCTTGTGCTTCCATGAGCCATAGTAGTCTGCTACAGCCCGGTTCACCAGAGTCCTGCTGGCCCAGCACTACTGCTCAGGACACTTGACTGGCCGGCATGTGTTTCACTTCGTTCCTATGTCTGTCCCTTCGGGGAAATGTCACGCGGTGACATCCGAAGTCCTGCCTAGCCTGCTACAGCCCGGGTTCCCCGGAGTCCTGTTAGCCCAGTGCTACAGCCCGGAATCACTCGCTGATGACCGACATGCTCGATGTGATTCATGTATGCCTGTCTCCATAGGCCTGTGGCGCTTTGGGTTCACGACTAGCCATGTCGGCCCGGGTTCTTAGTCATGTGGATGCCAGCGACACTATCATATACGTGAGCCAAAAGGCGCAAACGGTCCCGGGCCATGGTAAGGCGACACCCGTGGGAATACCGTGCGTGAGGCCGCAAAGTGATATGAGGTGTTACCGGCTAGATCGATGTGACTTGGAATCGGGGTCCTGACAGTTTCGGTCCTACTGAGATGAGCGATCGGTCCCACCGAGATTGCAATGTAAACTCTTTGTTTTCCCTTCGTAACGTTTCAGTCTCACCGAAATGAGCGATCGGTCCCACCGAGTTTACCTGACCAACTCTCTGGTTAGCTTATTACCAAAATCGGTTGCACCGAGTTTGTGTAATCGGTCACACCGAGATTACGTTATGCCCTAACCCTAACCATATCGGTCCTACCGAGTTGCATCTCAGTCCCACCGAAAATCCTAACGGTCACTAGGTTTGCTAAATCGGTCCGACCGAGTTTCTCAATTCGGTCTCACCGAGATTGGTAAATTGTGTGTAACAGTTAGTTTTTGTGTGGAGGCTATATATACCCCTCCACCCACTCTTCATTCGTGGAGAGAGCCATCAGAACATACATACACTTCCAATACACATTTTCTGAGAGAGAACCACCTACTCATGTGTTGAGGCCAAGATATTCCATTCCTACAATACGAATCTTGATCTCTAGCCTTCCCCAAGTTGCTTTCCACTCAAATCTTCTTTCCACCAAATCCAAATCCTGTGAGAGAGAGTTGAGTGTTGGGGAGACTATAATTTGAAGCACAAGAGCAAGGAGTTCATCATCAACACACCATTTGTTACTTCTTGGAGAGTGGTGTCTCCTAGATTGGCTAGGTGTCACTTGGGAGCCTCCGACAAAAAATGTGGAGTTGAACCAAGGAGTTTGTAAGGACAAGGAGATCGCCTACTTCATGAAGATCTACCGCTAGTGAGGCAAGTCCTTCGTGGGCGATGGCCATGATGGGATAGACAAGGTTGCTTCTTCGTGGACCCTTCATGGGTGGAGCCCTCTGTGGACTCGCGCAACCGTTACCCTCTGTGGGTTGAAGTCTCCATCAACGTGGATGTACGATAGCACCACCTATCGGAACCACGACAAAATCATCTGTGTCTCCAATTGCGTTTGAATTCTCCAACCCCTTCCCTTTACATTCTTGCAAGTTGCATGCTTTACTTTCCGCTGCTCATAGACTCTTTGCATGCTTGCTTGAATTGTGTTAAGATTGCTTGACTTGTGCTAAGATAGCTAAAATCTGCCAAAGACTAAAATTGGGAAAATGATAGATTTTTATTTGGTCAAGTAGTCTAATCACCCCCCCTCTAGACATACTTTCGATACTACATGCCAGTTTGGCCTCCTCTCTAGAAGCAGCTCTGTCGCTAGTCGTCTTCTTGCGAAGCAAGTCTCGAACATGCGGGTCCCGCATGGATGAACTTAGTAGCGACGAAGACGGCGGCGTGTCCGCGTCTTCTCCGCCTTGAACCGCCTCTTCGCCATTGACATTTCCGAGGCCATCTTCCTCTTCGGGCACTTAATTGGTCATCTCTTCGTCTGGTGGCCCCATGTCGTTATTTCCTGCCCCGTCGACATCCTCATCATCATCATCTTCACTTATCCACCGAGTATGGCCATGCATGAAACCATGCATGAGCAGGTGCACCTTGAATGTGCCACCCTCAAAGGGGTCGAGCCTGACTATTCCTTTGCATTTTCGACACGGACATAAAACATCCTTCAGTCTTTTTTCATACATGTCGTCCACAGCGGATTGCCACTATCTTTCCACCTTCCTTCCATTGAACTTCATGATCACCTGTGCGCAGAGCAAATATTATAACCACGTATATATGCATGCATGGATCAAATTCATACAAAAATTCGGCATGCCCTTCCCTAAACATAGGACATATTGAGTTTGCCCGAAATTCGCCGGAAACAGAATTGAATCGACATTTCGGCAAAACATAGGCAACTCATGTCACCCACATTATTTCATCAAATACACAATGTAGGCAACTCAAATTATGCCACACACAATTCGGTATATTGTGTGTGTGTGTGTGTATATATAGAGAGCTACTAGGTAATTAAGAAGAAAGGTCCCTAGGGAGAGAGAGAGAGCTAGGCAGAGAGTGGGAGGAGAGGGAGAGAGGAGAAGAGGGAAGACATAAATGGAAGGGGGTGTGGGAGGGC
>NC_041392.1:36416022-36422331 GCF_002162155.2 Triticum dicoccoides
AGGGAGGGCATTAATGGAGGGGGTGGTGGTGGAAGGGCAAAGAAGAGAAGAAGGGAGGGCTCTAATGAAGGGGTGGTGGAGGGGGAGCATTAGAACAAGCAAGGTGCAAGGAAAGGGGGAGAAAGGAAGGGGGAGAGGAAGAAGAAAGGGGAGGAAGGAGGGGAAAGGTGGTAGGTGGCTGGCGACCATAGCAGTAGCGAGGGGAGCCAAAACACGCTACTGCTATGGCAGTTTGCAAAATATCTACGGCTAGTGTTGCACTACCTATAGCACGGTCTAGAGAAACACGCTACTGGTAAAATGTTATACATAGAAAAAATAGCAGTAGCGCGCTTATCTAAACAGGCGTTATAGATCCAAAACTAACAGTAGCTCCGGTTGGACGACCAGCGCTGCTAATATTTATTGACCAAGGGGTGTGGTGTGTTACACTTAGCAGTAGCGTGGGGCTAGGTAACAAGCGCTGCTGCTAACACATACCAGTAGCGTGGGGTCATAAACAAACACTACTGGTATTATTCTATCTATAAGCATTTTCCTAATAGTGTCTGAACATCAAAAGAAGCAACTTGAGGAACATAATAATCTCAAAACCCAATATGAACAGGACTGAACACCCAACCTGGATAAGCTTTTGATGGAACGCATCCAGATCAATTAGTCGATCACCTCTCTCCGAAGAATAATATACACCATCAAATTCGGATGTTGCAGAATTCCATAGGATCTCTTCAATCTAAGAATAAAAAAACTGATGAGAGACCAAAAAACAAAATAATAATTTCACAGGTTCAAATGCACACCTTCGATCCAACTCGCTGATTTGAAAGAAACTGAGGATATTTCATTGAAGTGTCTGGTGAACCGTACAACTTCAAAAAATTCCAAAACCTACATGAAACAAATAGTACGTAAGATTTTCCAGCAGATGAATGGTCAAGATATCTTACTCTCACTGTTAATGAATAAAAGTTTAGCAAGTCGGTGAACCATTCAGGACTGCTCCATGTGCAGGCATGAGTTTTATTAATGCGCTGCAATAGGAGAAACATATTGTGTAAGCAAATTTTTAATTTGATGAGAATAGTATGTGCAAGCATAACACTATGTTTTTCGCTAAAAAAAACGCTATTACGTTTTCCCGTCCATCAAAACGCCCACCAGTACTGCATAGTAGCATCTGGAAATGCAAACCCTCCCTAATCTATCCCCGGCGTCAGCTCTCTGGCTACTCTTAGGGTTGAAAGATAAAAGGGCACTATGACCTATTTTTCTCTTCTGCAAAACACTATGACCTGTTCCTAGAGGTAGTAGCACAACCCGTAATTGCAAGTAAGAACCCATGTAACGCGGGCACCCAACTTTAGCTGATCTGGTCAGTGTATGCCTTTTTCCTAGAGGCGAGATCGCAGTTTTGTTTCACAAAAAATAAATCATGGTTTGGTTTCGGTTGGGTGAACTGAAATAAAAATTTGTTAGTGAATGTGACCAATAGCTTGGAGCTTTGTATTTTTTTATGTACCATGACTCAATTAGCAGATTTTATGACCCGCAGTGAGGCACATACTACTACCTTAAAACTGTATTGTGGGTGGAGTAACATAGAAGGAGTCTTACGTGGACGGACCAATACGTAGCATAACTGCAGAAGACAAAAAATCCTAAGGACAAATTGAGATTGCTGTAGAGATAAATTAAATCTTTATAGAGAAAATAACTCACCCCTGAAAAGAAAAGGGAGGGACTAACTAGTTCAGTGTCATGTACTAATTAGTGCTGATCCTGGCGCCGAGCACCTCCATCATCATCATGGTTCTATGTCTATCGGCTACCGCACACCAGCAGGGCTCCTCTATGCCAGTTGTAGGCACCTGTGCTGCAACCAGGAACAAAACCACCGCTGGGCCCTGCCAGGCCGCCGCCACCCGGCACTGTTGCTGCTTCTGGATGACGCCGACCTTCAGAGCATCTCCATGAGGCACGCTAAACAGGCACCGCGCCGCAAATATACCCAGTTTAGCGCGTGTGCAACCCGGCAGAGGGCTCCAGCGGGCGTGCAATAACCGCGCGTGCGGTATAAGAACATCTCCAGCCACGCCCCCAGAAAGGCCTCCCCAGACGTTTTTTTCACGCCGGCGCTGAAAAATCGGCCCAGTCGCGCCCTCAGGAGCCCGATTTTCGCCGGCCTGGGCCGAATTTAGCGCCGGCGGACCCAGGCCAAACCCGGCGCGCTGGGGGGCGCTCGAGGGTGCCGGGGTGAGCGGTTTTGGCGCGAAAGAGCCGCGGGCCCGCCGCGTCAGCGACACCGCGCGTCATCTTCCCCGAACGCCTCGGTTTCCCGCGGGGAATCAATGGCAAGACTGCCGCCGGTCAGCCTTACCAGTGATTCCTCACGGGCGGCGCGTTCACGGGGTGGCGCGCCGATGCCTCCCCTCCCTCGCACGCGTACACACGGGGTGGCGCCGCTATATAAGCCGGTGGCCTCCCTCGCCTCTGGCTACACCAGCCACACCCGCCCTAACCCACCCTCTACCTCTCCCGAGCACCGCCGCCGAGCCCTGCCTCTCCCGAGCGCCGTCGCCGAGCCCTCCGTCTCCCTCCCTCCCTCCCTCCCTCCCTCCCTCTCCCGATGGCCGAGCGGTTCCCTGGCGATGAGGCTGCGGCCAACGGCTTCGGCCGCCCATTGCTCCGCGAACAGGAGTCTTGACTCCTGTTCCAGGCGAACATCTCGGCGCCGCCGGATATGCGCGCCGGGCCGACGGGTTGGAATCTCAGTAACGGGGGAGCCCATTCCCCCGTTGCCTGACGCCGTGGCCAAACCCGGGTACTTTGCCGAGGAGGTCGACGTCGTGCGTGCCTCCCTCACCGCCGCCCAACTCTCCCTCCCCCAGTACGTCGTCGACAACCATGCGGCTTGGGCGGCGTACTTCGAGCGCCGTCAGCAGCAGCAACTGGCGTCCACCAATGGCGCGGCGGTCGTCGGCAGCATGAAGAACAACGAGGGGCGCCGCCTGTGGTGTGGCGTCCTCGGCCGCACACTCGAGGTCGTGCTGACGCACCTCGAGGGCGGCAACAACCCGCCGTTGGCGTACCCCCCGGCGAGGGCGGCCGCCACGGCCACGGCTCACTGCCAACACGACGGGGAATGGTTGCCCAGGAGGTTCGGCGCCTCCTCTTCTTCCTCCTCATCACGCTCTTCTTCGCACTCCTCCAGCTCTCCGGCGTTGCTCGGCGTCAAGGCCGAGCCCGCGGCGAAGAGGCCGCTCGGACGGCGCACTAGCAGTGCCGGCATCGTCATAAACGAGGGCGGCCGACGTGCCTCCTCATCGGCTCCTCCTCCGCGCTTCATCAAGCCCAAGATGGAGCCGGGGCTCACGCTGGTGAAGACGGAGCCGGGCCTCCTCCCTGCGGTGAAGACGGAGCATGACGGACTCCCTGAAGATGGCGAGGGAGCGCCAGTGCGCCGCCCTGCAGCGCTTCGCGCAGCACCGCCGGGGCCGCGACGAAGAAGGCGTCATCGTCATCGAGGACAGCGACGACGACGACGCGCCGCCGCCACCAGCCCGCGTTGGCGATGCCGGTCAGGGGTCCACCAGGGACGGCCGCGTCAAGGAGGAGAAGCCCGACGACGGCGGCGATGATGGCGACTACTCGGCGTTCAGCCAGTTTCTTTTTTAGATTAGTTATCTATTTTGCTATGTAATGAAAATCCGTGAACATGTCTAATATATGCCCAAGTTTGCCGAAATTTAGTCGTGTTTAGCCGAACTTCACCGAACTTTGCCGAAATTTGCTATACTTTTTTTTAATCGCGCCTGGGGGCGGCCCTGGGGTCGGCGGCTGGGGACAAACTCGCCCCCATGCCCATTTTTTGCACCGGCTCACCCCCAGACAGCGATTTTAGGCGACCCCTCGGGGGCCAACGGCTGGAGATGCTCTAAGGAGTTGGGCGCGTGGCAGGAATCACTATCTCGCACGGTGTATTTGGGGCGCCCGCTTCCGCGCGTGGCACACTCGAGCGCTCGCGCTGCACTCTGTCTTCTCCGCCTCTAACGCTCCGTGCGCGCCGGCGCCGGCGACCCGCACCCCATGGACGCACGCACCGGCACCCCGCTCACCCCGTCCTATAGCCGCGACCCCCCCTCCCGCCACCGCAAACCCTAGCCCAGGTGGCGTTGGCCTTGCCTCCGCCGGAGCTCCTCGGACCATCGGCCTCGCGCGCGGCCTCTTCATGCCGCCGCGGATGACCTCGGCGGCGGGTGGCGTCGCGCCGGCGCCGGCCCGAGCCGCCCCCCTCCTCCTCAAAGCTCCCCAATGCGGCGCGGCCAAAGAAGGGCAAGACATTGGCGAAGAAAAACAAGGCGGCAGACGGCTTCGACACCTCCAAGGCGAGGAGGAAGAAGCTTGCGGGGCGTGCGACGGGCGTGGCGGCTACCGAAGCGCCGGCGAGCTCACTCGTTGAGCCGGCGGCCGATGCGCACAACATGTTCGACGAAATACCCCCCGACGCTATGGCCACCATGGGAGGCATGGGTGCACCGCCGGCCGCCATGGGCAGAATGTCGTTCGATGTGCCTCCTCGCACACATTCCCATGAAGATGCCGTTGAAGATCTTGCCAACACCGTCAGAGCTTCACGTGATGCGGTGTGCTACGAGGAGAGGGAGGAAGATTCATCTTCGGAGGCGGAAGAATCGTCTTCCGAAGATGAGGACGAGGACGAAGACGAGGACGAGGAATGATGTGTCTTTCATTTGTGTATTGAACTTTATTTACATTTTGAACTTGGTTGGATGAACTTGTGGGCATGATTTTGAACTTGTGGGCATGAACTTTTCTTCATCAACTTGTTTGTGTGAAATTTTATATGTCATGTTCATTGCATTTTGAATGTTTCATCAACTTCATTTTGTGTTCAAAATGCCATATGCAATGCACCGGCGAGTCGTGCGCGCTGCATTTTAGCGCGGCTGCTGGAGATAGCGCTACGTGCCGCGCCAAACCGGGCGATGGGCGCGCGGCGCGTTCGGCGCCTGTTGGAGATGCTCTCACAAAAGACATGTCCAATGGCTCAGGGAGCTGCTGCTGCTGCTGCGAGTAACGGAAGAATGGATCCCATCCCATCCACCCATCCCCAACCCTCCTGCACGGGCACCATACATCGCCCCCTCCCCCCGCAACAGGTTCGCATCTCATGCAAAGGCTGCATTTGTGCGTGCATCAGGACGGATCCCAGAGCGAAGGAGGTCGGGGTCGCCTCCTCGCGACCCAAGCACCGCAATGTCGATAGAGAGGAGAACATCCGCGCTTACCTGACGGAGATGGACGGGGACACCTGCGCCGGTGTGCCAACCATGGCCTTGTACAGGTTGGCGACGTGGATCTGCGTCCCCACACCAGCAGACAGGTCAGAGCTCTCCCACTGCACCACCGGTGAGGCTTGTGTAGAGGGAGCCACCGGCCTCAGCTCCCATCTTCGGTCGATCCTCTCCTCCTTCCTTCATGCGCCGCACCAGGAGGGGAGCGCCGCGCCCCAACCACGGCGCCGCCCCGGAGAACACTGACGCCTTTTGCTCACCCTGGATCCGGATGCCACTGCCGTTCCCCGCGTCGAGCCCGTGCGCTGCCGCCGCCCTGTGACATTGCTCGATCGGATCGAGCGAGAGAGCCGCCTACCGCACGCTCATTGACTCGCCATGATCCGGATCGATCGGGTGGTCACGGATATAATTCTTACAAATGCAGGGTCTTTTTGAAAAAAATGGAGCATTTTCTAAGATCCACTTAGAAAAGAACAGCGGGTTGAATTACCGAAAACGACAAGGACTTTTCTGTAAAACCACCACCACGGTGAGCGCGCGGGCAGAAGCAATAACTGCTTTATTATTAGGGAAAGATAAAATGTTTTTATGTGTGTCTCTTATGACACACAACCGTGATCTTACCCAATAAATTGCTTAACTTATCAAAGTAGGAGTAAATTCTCCTAAACAAAGGAT
Organism: Triticum dicoccoides; assembly: GCF_002162155.2. Classification (NCBI taxonomy): domain Eukaryota; kingdom Viridiplantae; phylum Streptophyta; class Magnoliopsida; order Poales; family Poaceae; genus Triticum; species Triticum dicoccoides. The sequence goes on from NC_041392.1 coordinate 36,422,022, forward strand.
AAACCCATTCGAATGGACAATGTCGTTAACTCATTTCACGAGCCTTTTTATGATTGCATTCGGTACCCTATGTAGATACTCAAAATGGTTTAACTAAATTTCTTATCAAAGATAGTCAAATGAATTACATGACCACTTTTAAAAAATTGTAAATTTACTCGGGATGTGGCGAGTGGCAAGTGGGTGCCTTCGAGCGCGGCCCGGCATGTCGGAGCTCGCGGGTATATAGTCCGCTCCATCCCTGTGTAATCGCTGATAAAATCGAGTTCGAGCTCGTGGAGAAATAGAAAAAATCCCGTTCGTGCGGGGG
>NC_041392.1:36422613-36423995 GCF_002162155.2 Triticum dicoccoides
TCTGTGGTCTCCTTCCTCCTCTCCGATCGTGTCTCCGGTGATCGCCATCGCTTGCCGTAGCCCGCTGCACCAACAATTGGTATCAGAGCGAGGTGAGGAAGTGAGGTGAGCGAGATCGCCGGCATCGATGGCTCTGGTTCCGCACGACGGAGGCGGCACGGGCGGGTCGGTGTCCATGGAGATGCCGATGCTCGCGCCGGACGGCTACACCATGTGGGCGATCAAGGCACATGCGATCGTTGATGCTCACACGCTGTGGGAGGCGGTGGCGCCGGCGGGCAACGCGGCGGTGAACGACAAGAAGTGCAAGACGGCATGGGCTATGATCCTGGCGGGGCTGCCGGAGGACGTGCTGCTCTCGGTGGTGACGTAGCCCACCGCCAGGGAGGTATGAGACTCCCTGAAGGTGAGGTTCGTCGGCGCCGAGCGGGTGCGCGCGACGAGGAGGGCGACGCTGCGCGGCGAGCTGGATCGGCTGAAGATAGAGGACGGCGGGTCGGTGGACGTGTACATTGGAAGGCTTGTGGGCATGGCGGCGCAGTTTGCAGGCCTGGGGGAGACACTGGGCGACACGGAGCTGGTGAAGAAGCTCCTGGACACGGTGCCGGACTGCCTCTTCCCCGTCATCGCCGGCATTGAGCAGTTTTGCGTCCTCGAGGAGCTGACATACGACGAGGCGCTCGGGCGGCTATGCGCATTCGATGAGCGGCTGCAGCGCCGTGGTAGAATAGCGGCGAGTGGGCGGACTGCCAGCTTCTGTACATGGCAGCGCAGTGGCGGGCACGGGAGCAGCAGCAAGGCGGAACGCGGGACGACGACGACGCGCGCAGTGTGGCATCGGGAAGCGGCGGCAACAAGCGAGGCCGCTGCTACAAATGCAGCGAACGGGGCCATTTCAAGCGGGATTGCCCGCAGCTGCGCAAGGCGGCGGCAACGGAGCATGCGATGATGGCGGACGCCGGCGTCGAGGACGGTGGCCTCATCTGAGCTGTGACTTAGGGGTGTGTGTGTTGGGCAATAAGCAACGGCGAGCGTGGACGCAGTGCACGTGTGTGTGCGCACGCTCGGCCCGTGGCAGGCGCGGGTGCATGCGTGCGAGCCCGTGTGTGTTGGTGTGTGCGTGTGCGTGTCAGCGCGTGTGTGCATGTGACCGCATGGGTAGCTAGCGAGGGATCAGGAGGAGTGGACCGCGTCGGGTGCGTGCGTGGCCGCGGCGATCGCGTGCGTGCGAGCCGGTGCGCGCACGGGATGTGGCGAGTGGCAAGTGGGTGCGTTCGAGCGCGGCCCGGCATGTCAGAGCTCGCGGATATAAAGTCCGCTCCATCCCTGTGTAATCGCTGAGGAAAATCGAGTTCGAGCTCGAGGAGAAATAGAAAAAATCC
>NC_041392.1:36424378-36444094 GCF_002162155.2 Triticum dicoccoides
GGGGGCGTACATGCGCCGTCAAACCTTCTGTGGTCTCCTTCCTCCTCTCCGATCGTGTCTCCAGTGATCGCTGTCGCGTGCCGTAGCCCACTACACCAACATTCTTCCTAGCTGTTTCTTCCCTGCCAACCTCTCCAACTCACGTGCTAGCATAGGAGCACACCGAGGGTTTATATTGTTTCCTGCAACAAGGTGCTGAATGAGACACATGATTCTTTCTAAAGATAGGTTGGTGGCCCGAATCCTCCTGTGTCGCCCCTGCGCGGCAACCGGGGGAACCGTAGCGCCGCCCCGTCCTCGTCCCTCCCCTGGCCTCTCCTCGCCACCGCCGGGGTGCACCGTCGGGCAAAGCACGATCGGCGTTGGCGGCGGCGGGATCTCTTCTCCCACGGCGCCCTGGAGGCGTGGCGCGTCGGCGCGGGTGAGGGAGTCCTGGATTAGGGGGTGTTCGGGTAGCGGGACTACACCTTCAGCCGAACTCCAGGACTATGAAGATACAAGATTGAAGACTCTGTCCCGTGTCCGGATGAGACTTTCCTTGGCGTGGAAGGCAAGCTTGGCGATGCGGATATTCAAGATCTCCTACCATTGTAGCCAACTTTGTGTAACCCTAACCCTCTCCGGTGTCTATATAAACCGGAGGGTTTTAGTCCGTAGGACAACTTCATCATACAACAATCATACCATAGGCTAGGTTTTAGGGTTTAGCCTCCTTGATCTCGTGGTAGATCTGCTCTTGTACTACCCATATCATCAATATTAATCAAGCAGGACGTAGGGTTTTACCTCCATCAAGAGGGCCCGAACCTGGGTAAAACATTGTGTCCCTCGTCTCCTGTTACCATCCGGCCTAGACGCACAGTTCGGGACCCCCTACCCGAGATCCGCCGGTTTTGACATCGACATTGGTGCTTTCATTGAGAGTTCCTCTGTGTTGTTGCTTTCAGGCCCGATGGCTTCTTCGATCATCAACCACGATGCGGTCCAGGGTGAGGCTTTTCTCCCCGGACAGATCTTTGTCTTCGGCGGCTTCGCACTGCGGGCCAACTCGCTTGGTCACCTTGAGCAGATCGAAAGTTACGCCCCTGGCCATCAGGTCAGGTTTGGAAGCCTAAACTACATGGCTGACATCCGCGGGGACTTGATCTTTGACGGATTCGAGCCACAGCCAAGCGTGCCGCACTGTCTCGATGGGCATGATATAGCTCTGCCGCTGAACAGTGCCTTGGAGGCCGCACACGCATCGGTTCCGACCATTGATTCGGAGCCCACTGCGCCAATCGAGGATCAGCGGTTGGACGCTGCCTCACGGGCTGCAATCTCAGAGGCAATCGAGCCGAACTCCAGCCCCGCACTCCGCATGGTCCGTGACTCCGAGGAGCCGGATTCCTCTCCAAACTCCGAGCCCCCCGCGCCCCCGCCGATCGAATCCGATTGGGCACCGATAATGGAGTTCACCGCCGCGGACATCTTTTAGCACTCGCCCTGCGGTGACATCCTGAATTCTCTAAAGTCTCTCTCTTTATCAGGAGAGCCCTGGCAGGACTACGGTCAACAAGGTTGGGATACGGACAATGAAGAAATTCAAAACCCACCCACCACCCACTTCATAGCCACTGTCGACGACTTAACCGACATGCTTGACTTCGACTCCGAAGACATCGACGGCATGGACAATGATGCAGGAGATGAACAAGAACCAGCACCTGTAGGGCGTTGGAAGGCCACCTCGTCATATGACATATATATGGTGGACACTCCAAAGGATGGAGATGGCGATGGAACAGCGGTGGACGATACCTCTAAGAAACAGCCCAAGCGCCGGTGTCAGTGGCGCCGCTCTAAATCCCGCCAAAGCAAAAACGGTGATTCTGGCACGGGAGATAATACTACTCCGGATAGCGCCGAAGAACACCCCCTCCAGCAAAATTCAGAACAAGAGGACAGACAAGCCAGCCCTCATGAGAGGGCGGCGGACCATGAGGTTGAGGACGATAATTATACGCCTCCCTCCGGAGACGAGGCAAGCCTCGACGACGACGAGTTCGTCGTGCCAGAGGATCTTGCCGAACAAGAGCGTTTTAAACGCAGGCTCATGGCCACGGCAAGCAGCCTCAAGAAAAAGCGGCAACAACTTAGAGCTGATCAGGATTTGCTAGCTGACAGATGGACTGAAGTCCTTGCGGCCGAAGAGTATGAACTCGAACGCCCCTCCAAGAGTTACCTAAAGCGCAGGCTGCTACCCCGACTAGAGGAGGAAGCACCTACATCACTAGCGCATGACATGGCCGACCGGCCACCTCGTGGCTGCGACAGAGAGGCCTCTTGGCCCTCCACTCAAGCCATGCCCCGGCACCGCGTCAAGCATACTAAGGCATGGGAAAATGCACCCGACCTGTGCGACATCCTGGAGGACAAGGCAAGGCAAACAAGATCGATCTATGGATCGCGCAGGCGCCCCACGGCACGTGACGGTGATCGTCACTCCGGACGCAATGAATCCGGCCGGGCCGAACTCAACAGACAAAACTCCTTCGAGCTGCGTCGTGATATAGCCCAATACAGAGGCGCCACACACCCACTATGCTTCACAGATGAAGTAATGGATCATAAAATCCCTGAGGGCTTCAAACCCATAAACATCGAATCGTATGATGGCACAACAGATCCTGCGGTATGGATCGAGGATTATCTCCTTCATATCCACATGGCCCGCGGCGATGATCTACACGCCATCAAATACCTCCCACTCAAACTTAAGGGACCGGCCCGGCATTGGCTTAACAGCTTGCCAGCAAACTCAATCGGTTCTTGGGAGGACCTGGAAACTGCATTCCTTGACAACTTCCAGGGCACTTATGTGTGACCACCGGACGCCGATGACCTAAGCCACATAATTCAGCAGCCAGAAGAATCGGCCAGGCAATTCTGGACACGGTTCCTAACAAAGAAAAACCAGATAGTCGACTATCCGGACGCAGAGGCCTTTGCGGCCTTCAAGCATAATATCCGTGACGAGTGGCTGGCCCGGCACCTGGGACAGGAATAGCCGAAATCTATGGTAGCCCTCACGACACTCATGACCCACTTTTGCGCGGGAGAAGACAGCTGGCTAGCTCGCAGTAACAACTTAACCAAGAACACTGGTAATTCAAATACCAAGGACAAAAGTGACAGGTCGCGTCGGAACAAACAAAAGCGCCGCGTTAACAGCGACAGCAACGAGGATACGGCAGTTAATGCCGGATTCCAAGGCTACAAATCCGGTCAACGGAAACAGCCATTCAAAAGAAAAACTCAGGGCCCGTCCAGTTTGGACCGAATACTCGACCGCTTGTGCCAGATACATGGCACCCCCGAAAAGCCAGCCAATCACACCAACAGGGATTGTTGGGTGTTCAAGCAGGCAGGCAAGTTAAGAGCTGAAAACAAAGACAAGGGGCTGCATAGCGACGACGAGGAGGAGCCCAGGCCGCCGAACAACAGTGGATAGAAGGGATTTCCCCCGCAAGTGCGGATGGTGAACATGATATACGCAACCCACATCCCCAAGAGGGAGCGGAAGCGTGCGTTACGGGACATATATGCCATGGAGCCGGTCGCCCCAAAGTTCAACCCATGGTCCTCCTGTCCGATCACCTTTGATCGAAGGGACCACCCCACTAGCATCCGTCACGGCGGCTTCACCGCATTGGTTCTAGACCCAATTATTGACGGATTTCATCTCACAAGAGTCCTCATGGACGGCGGCAGCAGCCTGAACCTGCTTTACCAGGATACAGTGCGAAAGATGGGCATAGATCCCTCGAGGATCAAGCCCACCAAAACGACCTTTAAAGGCGTCATACCAGGTGTAGAAGCCAACTGTACAGGCTCACTTACACTGGAAGTGGTCTTCGGATCTCCGGATAACTTCCGAAGCGAGGAGTTAATCTTCGACATAGTCCCGTTCCGTAGTGGCTATCACGCACTGCTCGGGCGAACCGCATTCACAAAATTCAACGCGGTACCGCACTATGCATACCTCAAGCTCAAGATGCCAGGCCCTAGAGGAGTAATCACGGTCAATGGGAACACTGAACGCTCCCTCCAAACGGAGGAGCACACGGAAGCGCTCGCAACAGAAGTACAAAGCAGCCTCTCTAGGCAGTTCTCCAGTCCGGCCTTCAAAAAGCCGGACACTGTCAAGCGCGCCCGGAGTACCCTACAACAAGACCGCCTGACACGTTCCGAGCTAGCGTAGCAATGCGGCCCCAACCCTAGCCCTCGCGATATAGCAAAACCAGTGCTTCACGTACATAACTACACTCTTGAAATACCATGGGCACAGGGGAAGGGGCACTATCATGGCACACCCGACATACGGCTTAAACCGCACCAGGGGCTGCCGGATTCCTTCTTTTTTTCTCTTACTCTCAGGTCTCCATACTTCGGACGACCCGTTCGGCAATTCAACTGCTACACAAACGATGCAAGATCCAGGGAAGCAGACAAGCCACGCCGTATTATGGAACTCCCAGGTGGTCTCTATTGCAAGCAGTATACCTGTTTTTTAATACAATTCCGCGGCCTGCCCCTGGCTAGGACATGTTAAATAGTCCAATTTATTTTGCTTATCGCGCTATTTGTATCGTTCCGCTTTCATAGCAGCCTTTCTATAAACAATGCATAGCTTTTTGTCTATTTTTTTGCATTACCCTCTTTTTATATATATGTTTATTAATAACATGCTGCATCCGTACACTATGGTACGGCAAAATACGCCAGGGGCTTCAGTACCCATCAATATGGCGTGAGAAGTCCGTCCACTTTCACAAGTGTGGCACCCCGAACTTATAGTACTATATGCATCGGCTCCGAATCATGATTTCGGTCAATAGTTGGGTTTGCCCGGCTCCTATGTTTTGGTGCCTTACGTTCCGCTATATCGGCTAAGGTAGCACTAGGAGAACCACTGCGATTGTGCCCCAGTTGAGCTGGGCCGAGCACCTCAGTGGAGAAAGCTAAAACTGACTGTCATGATGAGGCGAGAGACCGGTCGCTGTTCGAGAGGTTTTTCGAGTCCTTAAAGGCTTATGCCGCTTCGAGCGAGGAACCGGCTTTGTCCGGCCAAGGCGTGGATAGCGCCCCGAACTCGGTCTTCTGAATACTAGGGGCTTCGCTGAAATTTAAAATTATAGAGTTCTATGGCTAAGTGAGAGTGTTCAAGCATTATAGTCCGATTGCCTTGTTCGTTGTGCTGACCGCCTCCCTCGACGGACCCAATCATGGGAAAAAGAGCGCTCAGGTTTATCCCGAACACCCCAGCACTAGTGGCATGGGGGCAAAAGCCGACGACTGGCCATCTCTCAATTTTTTGATAAACGGCCGCATAGAAAGTAATATTTTAAATTCAAGCATTGCTTAGCGCATATGAACAAGTTTTTAGCGCACAGGATAACACGAGCGAGTTCATTCAAAAATTACATCCTTGGTACATTCATCCGCCACAAGGCGGGCACCAGCAAGAACATCCTTGTAATAGTTCTCGGGATTGCGATGCTCCTTCCCCGGCGGCGGCCCGTCCTTCACAAGCTTCTCACCGTCCAGCTTACCCCAGTGCACCTTTGCACGGGCAAGGACCCTACGGGCATCTTCGATGCAGACGGAGTGCTTGATGACCTCGAGCCTTGGACAAGCCTCCACCAGCCGCCGCACCAGTCCGAAGTAGCTCCCAGGTAGGGCCTCTCCAGGCCACAGCCGAACTATGAAGCCCTTCAGGGCCTGTTCGGCCGCCTTGTGGAGCTCGACCAGCTGCTTCAGCTGGTCGCTCAAGGGCACAGGGTGTCCGGCCTCAGCGTACTGAGACCATAACACCTTCTTCGTCGAGCTGCCTTCCTCGGCTCGGTAGAATGCGGTGGCATCGGATACGCTGCGGGGAAGATCTGCGAATGCCCCTGGAGAGCTCCGGATTCGGGTAAGTAACAAGTAGTTTACTTTTATATGTCTGCTTTGCATATAGAATGCCTTACCCGCCGCTATCTTTTTCACCGCATCCAATTCCTGGAGGGCCTTCTGGGCTTCGGCCTTGGCAGATTTGGCAGTTTTAAGGGCCGCAGCAAGCTCGGACGCTCGCGTCTTCGAGTCGAACTCCAAACTCTCATGTTTTTGCATGAGAACCTGAAGCTCTTGCCGCACCTCGCCGACCTGCGCCTCAAATTTCTCCCGCTCGGCGCGCTCCATGGCCTGCTTGAGGGTCGCCACCTCAGTTGTGGCCCCTACAATAAGCAGTATACTCCTGTCATTTTTTGCAATTGCGCCTTCCTATAGGCATTTTTTCTATAAGGTATCTCTTACCTTCTTTCTCCTCAAGCTGCCGTTTGGCAAGGCCGAGCTCTTGCTCGGTCCGCTCGAGGCCCTGCTTCAGGGCACCCACCTCCACAGTCAGTGCGGCGGTGGCCAGCAGCGAAGCCTGCATACGTATATTGACTCATTTTTAGTTAGACTCCTGCGATATTTAATAGATCCTCTATTCGGCTTTTCTTTCCGAATGCCAAACGTAGCATCAGGGGCTACTGTCTATACGGTAATATTTTTACATATCTTTACTTACCTCGAAGCCTGTTAGAAGGCTAGAGCGGACCGAACCTTCTGGACCACCGTACTCATGATGGCACGGTGCTCCTCGTCGATGGAGGCGCCCTTAAGCTCCTCCAGCAGATTGTCCGGCGCCTCCGATTGGACGGAGGACACCGGCTCAGTAGGCTTGCTCCTCTTGGCAGGAGTTCGCCTACCACGGTCCGGAACCGTTGATGATTCCGGCGCAGTGTCCGGCTTAAAGCCGGACTTGGAGCCCAGGGGGGTCTTGTCCCCTTCACTCCTGGAGTCCGGGAGGTCGCCTCGCGGCTCCTCCTGGACCACCTCCTCTCGCCCCGGAGCTTGTCGCGACGCCACTTCAGCGTTATCCGCAGCACAGGGGGAAGCAGCGGGCGGAACTGAATTCACGTCCGATGAATCCAGGGAGCCGCTCGACGACTCGTCGAGCCCTTCCTTGGGCGGACTGCATGATTATATCCGACATTAGGGAAAGCTGTGCAACAAAAGGAATATCACGAGTTACTCTGGTATCCGAACACTTACGATCTCGCCGGATGCTTGGCCCTGTCCGGCCACTCCTCTTCGTCCTCGTCGGCGTCGGGGACGTAGTCCGGTGGAGGGTTTTCCTATTCTTGGACCCCTTGGCTTCCCCTACTGGGGCGGCCTTCCTCTTCTCTCCTCCCCCCGCTGGAGGGGGAGAGGTTTCTTCTTCCTCCTCGTTTTCACGGGAGGAGTGCGTCTCGGACTCGTCGGACGACGAGTCCGACACCACCATATGCCAGGAACTCTTTCGAGTCCCCGTGGCCTTCTTCTTCTTGGCCTTCTTCTCCGGCACCACATAAGGTGCCGGAACCAGCAGCTTCTCTAGGAGAGCAGGGGCTGGGTCTTCGGGCAAGGGAGCCGGACAGTTAATCTGTCCGCACTTCTCCCGCCAATCCTGTCAAAGGTAAGGGAGTTTAGATCCCGCATAGAGTCAAACTATGAAAAAACTTAACATCCTGTAAAGGATGGAAATATCTTACCTCGCCAGCAGGACGCTGCGAGCTGAATCCGCGGTCTTCGGAGGCGGATGTGGGAGCCTCGGCGCCTTTGGTTAGCCCCCTCCAGACATCTTCGTACGTCGTGTCGAAGAGCCTGCTCAGAGTGCGGTGCTGCGCCGGGTTGAACTCCCACAAATTGAAGTCCCGTTCTTGACACGGAAGGATCCGGTGGACGAGCATGACCTGGATTACATTGACAAGTTTGAGCTGCTTGTTCACCAGGGACTAGATGCATTTTTGCAGTCCGGTCAACTCTTCTTCGTCGCCCCATGACAAGCTCGTCTCCTTCTAGGACGTGAGCCGCGTAGGGGGTCCGGATCGGAATTCAGGGGCTGCAATCCACTTCGGATCGCGTGGCTCGGTGATGTAAAACCACCCTGACTACCACCCCTTCAAGGTCTCCACAAAGGAGCCCTCGAGCCATAGGACGTTGGCAATTTTGCCCGCCATGGCACCTCTGCACTCCGCCTGGTTGCCGCGCACCACCTTTGGCTTGACGTTGAAGGTCTTGAGCCAGAGGCCGAAATGGGAGTGAATGCAGAGGAAAGCCTCGCACACGACGATAAACGCCGAGATATTGAGGATGAAGTTCGGGGCCAGATCGTGGAAATCTAGGCCATAGTAGAACATGAGCCCGCGGACAAATGGGTGGAGAGGAAAACCGAGTCCGCGGAGGAAGTGGGGAAGAAATACTACCCTCTCATGGGGCCTTGGAGTGGGGAGAAGCTGCCCCTCCCCAGGAAGCCGGTGCGCGATGTCTTTGGACAAGTATCCGGCCTTCCTTAACCTTTTGACATGGCCCTCCGTGACGGAGGAGACCATCCACTTGCCTCCCGCTCCGGACATTGTTGGAGAGGGTTGAGGTAGGAAGTGCGGGCTTGGGCGCTGGAGCTCGGGTACGCAGAAGATGGATAGGCAAAGGAGGAAGAAGGCGTAGGTAAAAAGGTGGATCCTTATCCCCTTATATGGGCGGATGCGACTATGCGTCCCCATCAGCCTTGTAAAACTCGCTTGCCTCCCAAGCGCCGTGATAAGTGGCGCGGTTGGGTTACCCACGTCCGTATTAACGAGAATCCCGTAAACAAAGGGGACACGATCTCTGCTTTGACAAGACGTGCCAAGGAAACTGCCTCGCAAAACACGCTGAGGTGGAGAAGTGAAAATGATTCGAATAAAGGCTTGGCCGTAGTGTGATGTCACGCTGCGGAATACGCCAGCAGATTAGATTGGTGTTAATATTATTCTCTCTATGGCAATACGTGGAAGCTTATTTTGCAGAGCCGGACACTACTCTTGGTGTTTACAAAACTTTTATGAAGAATTTGGAGGAGGAACCTGCCTTGCAATGCCGAAGACAATCTGCGTGCTGGACTCTCGTCATTGAAGCCTGGTTCAGGGGCTACTGAGGGAGTCCTGGTTTAGGGGGTGTTCGGGTAGCCGGACTATACCTTCAGCCGAACTCCAGGACTATGAAGATACAAGATTGAAGACTCAGTCCCGTGTCCGGATGGGACTTTCCTTGGCGTGGAAGGCAAGCTTGGCGTTGCGGATATTCAAGATCTCTTACCATTGTAACCGACTTTGTGCAACCCTAACCCTCTCCGGTGTCTATATAAACCGGAGGGTTTTAGTCCGTAGGACAACTTCATCATACAACAATCATACCATAGGCTAGGTTTTAGGGTTTAGCCTCCTTGATCTCGTGGTAGATCTATTCTTGTACTACCCATATCATCAATATTAATCAAGCAGGACGTATGGTTTTACCTCCATCAAGAGGGCCCGAACCTGGGTAAAAACATTGTGTCCCTCGTCTCTTGTTACCATCCGGCCTAGACGCACAGTTCGGGACCCCCTACCCGAGATCCGCCGGTTTTGACACCGACAGCGGGCTTGGGGGCGACGGCAGGGCTCACACTTGCGGTTTCCCCTGGTGTGCATGGGAGTCCGCTCGGGGCGCGCGGCGGCGGCCCTCGGCAAGCGGTGGCGGGCGTTGGGCTCTCTGTAGCGCGCCGGCGTGTGCAGGCGGCGGTGGAACCTGTGCGCGGTCGGCGGCTCCGTCTCTGACCCGGGCGGCGCGGGAAATGGCGGCGGCCCGGCATGTCTGGCGATCTGGATGCGGTGGTCCCGGCCGCTCGCTGATCTGCCGATGCTCCATGGTTCTTCCTGGTGGTGCTGGTGATGACGGCGGCCCGTGCACGAGAGTTGGATCCCTTCGAACTGATCTGGGTGAAAACTTGCCTTCGGCATCTACTAAGGCCGGCGGTGGTGGTGCTATCTGCGTCGTTCCCTTCTTGAAGGCATCACCGTGGAGAAGCTCAAGTCCACTTTCTGCTACCTCCAGGGGAAACCCTAGATCGGATGATCGGATGACGGCGGCGCTCTGGTGTCGTTCCTCCCTTGGGGGCGTCATTCTTGGAGCTACACACGTGATCGAGGGACCAGAGGACGGATTCTTTGGTGGAGCGGTGATTCATCCTACACACTGATGGCGATGGATCTTGACGACGTGGCGCAGTGCAGATTCGGAGTTTGCTGTGGGAGGATGGACTCGCGCAGGAGGACAACGCTGTCGGGCGTCGTGGTGGCGTCCATGGCAGAGAGACCTGTCAGGGTACATGCAACATGACAACTCTGAAGATGGATTGGTGGCAGGTGGCTGCGGCGGCCTCATACCCGACAGGCCAGACTGGTAGGTGCCCCATACCAGACATGCGTCCTGGTTGGAACCTCAGGCCTTAGATGTTTAGGTTTGGCTGCGATGTCTGTTTGGTATTAAGCCCGGACTATCTATGCACCTTCATCAATTGGATAGATGTAGTAACAGTTGTTGCTTAGATTGTGGTTTTAGTTTTGCTATTGTTTGACTTTATAAGGTCTTGTGAGAATAATTGATAAAGTGGCCGTATGCATCGCCCAGATGCAGAGGCCAGGGGTCATCCTCCTTTTTTTTTTAAACGTTCTAGTAGGTATCTGATGGATGGACAAGCAGCTTATGCTTGATCCCTCGATCCAAAAAAAGGGGATCGCCCCTTCGTCCTAGGGCAGAGCCCTCCACTCCCCACCAGCGCCAGCCTAGTGAGACTGCAGCTCCACCGCGGCAGCTGAGGGTGTTGCCTCGATCCCAACCACGTGGGCGCCCAGCATGGCGTCCTCGCTCTGCCACCGCTCCATAATCGCTCCAACAAGCTCGGTGGCTATCATGGACTACCAATGTTGGCTTTGCCCCAGGGAAGAAGGAAAGCACACACACACACAATATGAAAGAATAACACACACAAGTCTGGAGGTTGAAGAAGATACGCACACCTTTGCCTTTTCTCTGTTTCTCCTCCACTCCTAACTCAACTGATTACAAGTGCTTTTAAAGGGAAATATGCACGCACACACACACACGCACGGCCAAGCCACACCTGCTTGATCCGATTTTAACTCATCACTAACTAACTTGACCACTAACCCAGTCGGTGCTCACATGCACATGCACCCATTCTCAAGGACTAACTCAACTTCACGTCTAAGCCTCTTAACTAACTCACCACAACTAGAGCTAGTCTCTCGTCCACCAATATACATATCCTCACGCACTATTAGCTGCATCCACCGGCCAGTTACTATTTTGACAAGTACTCAAGTAATGCATCCATGCACTCATCTCCTGGCTTGCCCATCCTACAACGTTCACTCGCTATGTCTCTGTGCTATCGATCAACTCGCTGCACTACACCCTCTATCTCTGTGTTATTGTGTTATGCTCTCTGCCGATCCGGCCGCTGCCATGTCGCAAGGATGCAAACACTAGTAATTAGCTCACTACTAATGCAAGTCTACGGCAACAATGCCATGCAATAAATTAAACATGATCTATCCTAGCATTAATATCAAGATTACTTCCAATAACCAACAGGAGAGGCCGTGGAGCTCGATGGCGCGGCCGCGTCGCTCAACCCTTCTCTATCTGGCAGGTGGCCGGTGCGTGGAGGCAAGGGCTCAGTGTGGCATGCTGCGGCGGCTGCATCGTGGCCATGCAATGTGTCCTTTTTGCCATGGACCATGGCCCCGGACAGGATGGTGGCACCGCGAAGCTGCTCCCGGTTGATGATTTGTGACAGCAATGAACAGCGTGTTGGGCAGCGTGAGATGCTGCGGTGCCAACTGGGAAGCACGTGACAGTCACCCGAGAACAATGGACATCCCGGAGGCGGTGCTCCGGATGACATAGACGAGCGGAGAGGCGTCGAAGCATGCAAGCAGCGGTGGAGACGGCCTTGGTTCATCATAGTTGCATTGACGACGATGGTCAGATCATGCGACTGTTGGATTTGGCGGTGGCGGCGACTCTCGATGACCTCAACAAAGAGACAATCGCGTGGCAGCGCAACTAGGAGCACATCAGCATTCGACGATGGGGGCCGCGTGAGGCGCCAGCATCAGGCACCTAACACTAGGGCAGCGGCGCGCGTCAGAATTTTTGCTGGCACAACCATGGCAATCGCGTGAGGTGCCAGCATCAGGCACGTAGCACAGGGGCAGCGACTTCGGGAGTATGGTGGATGTTACATAGTGACTCTACATGTGGAATGGCAGCGGCCAGTTCCGCACCTAATTGTAATGGCGATGGTATGAGATGGAAAATCACCTCAAAATCTGCTAGTCCTTTTTTTTGGCCTGGCTTGGAGTACTGGCTGATGCAACTATCGAATGAGTCGTTCCCAAAGATGCTCATTGGGACACCACTTCATTTCCGGGTGAAAACTCTGTCCTCGTTTATTGGTTGTGCTCACCAATGACAAAATTGCATCATTATTTTATTGAAGGCGTTTTCTATATGTTGTTGTATCGGTCTTTATTGACCAATCTCCGCAAACACAATGAAAAAGCTTTGTCCACGTCATTCCTGACTAGATGTGACGATGATGGCGCGATGACATTTATCTCTTCTTGAAAGCGTTGTTGTGGAATAAATTAACTTAGTCATTGTTATTTCCTTTCTTGTAATGGCTTGGGCGTTGTTGCCTTTGTTACGTACTCTGTTTAATAATTAATAAAAAGGTTGTGCGCATCATGATAATAGAGAGGCAATGGATTTAACCTTCTTTTCGAAAAAGAAAAAAAAAGCTCATAGGCTACCTCTTAAGTAGGAGTAATGCTACATCTACGAAAGGATTTACAGGGTGGGATGAGGTGGACGGTTTTGATTAGTAATTAGAATGAAGTGGGCCCACGTTAAATTCATGAGGGGGCGAGAGATTAGTGAGGGGAGTTGGATTAGTCTGGTAACTCGGTAACTCCACCACTGTATGTCTAGCATTTTTGCTTAATTAGTTACAATGCCAAGTTGGTCCCATTCTGGGACTCCAGGATGAGCAGAGAGTCGAAGCTTGCATGGCGGCCCTGAGACCTTTTGAACTGTTGCTTGACAACCCCTCGCCACCTTTCTATCAGCATGTTGCCACGCCAGCGTGCCACTGCACTAACACCTGGACGATTGACTCGTTGATGCTACATCACCTCTTCAAATATTGCAGTTGTGCGTCATGTGATGGTAGCGAAGGTAATGCCTAACAATCGGGCTTCAAAACCTTGCATAATAAGGATACAAGGAACACTGAATGTGTTCCACTTCTATCCATCTGCTCTTAGTAGTGATCAACTTCCCCAATGGGCTAAAGTTCTGATATTTTAATGTTCCGATGTCTCTAATTCCCATGTGCATGCCATTGCATCAGATCTCTCCGTTCTAGTCTCATCTTCCCCTTCATCCATGTTTGCTTCTTGCCTATATGAATGAACAACCTGACTAGATATCTATTTCGGTGAAGATACCTAGGGTGGTATATGTATAGGGGAGAGGAGAGGGGATAGAGACCATTATTCACACAATTGTAGCATGTTAGTTGAATATTGATTATGCATCCATGGTATCAAGGACCATGGGTACTATAGCGTTTATGTACATAGGAGCTCCCAGGCCCCAACTACTTGTTGGTAAGCATGTAGTCTTCATGAAAGGCACACCTTAACCCCGTATAACTATGATCAGAAGTTCATCGTATACTATTGATACGCCATATGGTTCTATGCCACCTATTTCATAGGTTCCTTGGTTCTGTTTTTTAGAGATGGTTACTTTGTGCTAGTAGGTCATGTAAGCAGAGTGAAAGATATAGAGAAAGCAGCCGAGGTCCATCCCATATGGTCCACGTACCATTGCGGGGGAGCAGGACATGCAACGGGAGCTCCTATTTGGTGTTTTAAGCGTCGATCGGAGGTGCTGGTGCTCGCAGGGGGTGTGTAGTGGGCCGACCCGGTACCTGGCTACCTGCTAAAGAAAGCAACATGAAGAAAAAAAAACAAATAAAAATTTGTATCGCCAATGGGAGAACCAGGACTCAAACTCCTCTCATCAACAACAACATGCAGGCACAGTAACCACTAGACCGAGCACTATTTGAGCCTTCTTCTAGTACAAAATTAACATATACTAATATATACATAATATAAATTACAAGAAAATGACCAAAAAAATTTAAAAGGAATTCAAGAATTTTTTTCTAAAACGATGAATTTTGAAAAACAAAATGAAAGGTTCATACAAATTGAAAAAAGCTCTCAAATTTGAGAAAACATCATGAATTTGAAAAAAAGTTCATGAAATTCCATAAGTTCAGAAATTGGGTAAAAATACATCGAATGTAATGGTTAATCGAATTTGGAAAAAAGTTCATCGAATTTGAAAATAGTTCATGGAAATTGAAAAAAAAACAACAAAATTGCAAAAGTTCATTGAAAATAAAAATGCTCTTTGAATTTGAAAAAAATGAAATTTGAAAAAAGTTCATCGTAAATGAAAATTAGTTTATCAAATTTGAAAAAAAGTTCATTGATTATCAAAAAAGTTCATCGAAATTGAAAAAACATTCCAAGCCAATTAGGTACAAACATGACGTTAGTCCATTTGGTAACTGCCTTTGCTACTGAAATTGTAGCTTTACTATTCGAATCCCATAACTCACAATTTCATTTTCACGATCCAGACAGCACATTGCACACAGCCGTGTTGACATTCTAAAAAAAATAACACCCGTGTTGACAGGGGTAGTTATGGCTCCTTCATAGTGCCAAGCTGCCATTACAGTTTGGAGCTGAATAATTCTATGTGTATCCTCCACTACGTAGAGTACGGATGTGGCTGCAGTGATCTAGGAGCCGCCGCCATATGTCAACATACTCGTCGGTCGGTCGGTGGCAAGCTTGCCGAGGGCGCCTTGGATGTTCGGAATCCAGGTTTGGCACAGGATGACCTTCCAAGCCAATCTGCAGTTGCACCAGCGTCGAGGCACGAGAACGACAAGCGCGGGAACGATCTCCTGATGGAGGAGTCATCGAGCCAAGGGTCCGTTCAGAAACGGCACTTGGCACCATCTCCAAGTGTCCATGATGTCGAGGCTCGAAAGATCTGTTTGACCTCCGTGTTGCCTGAAAGGTGAAGGTGACTCCAAGGACGCAATAGATCTGTGGCTTGCATCCATAGCCAACAGACATGTAGCGCTATACCGGTGCTCTGCAAGTCTCGAATCCCAAGGCCTCCAAACTTTAGGCAGCTTAAGATGAACAGGCATCGCCGTGAGAACATGGCAGACAAGGGCCAATTTCTCCCCGCGGGTGAGAAGGAAGCAGTTCTACAAAATTCCAGTATCTTTAACTCATAACATAAGGAAAATTTTAGGTTTACTTGGTATGTAGCTTGTACTGTTAACTTTATCACATGCAGGGATTTTTGAATCGTATTTCAAACAATGGTTCCAAGGCCCTACTCCAGTCATGCTTTGTGCTACACAGAGCAACGCAAATTATACGAGTACAAAAAAAATTAGCCACCAACATTCACATGATTCATGGGAAACAGTTTGAGGCTACGCACACATGAGTTACTCATATTTCTTATCAACGCAAAGCTTCGCTTCATTTGCAATGCTGGTGTTGTTGCCATAGCCAGTAGGTACAGTTTAGTAGTTTACACATTATTTGCGCATGTATGGCCATGAAGTGGAAACTGGTAGTTTACACATTATTTGCGCATGTATGGCCATGAAAGCGGTGACGCGCCTGAGTTATTGGTTGTGCTCACCAATGACAAAATTGCATCATTATTTTATTGAAGGCGTTTTCTATGTGTTGTTATATCGGTCTTTATTGACTGATCTCGGCAACCACAATGAAAAAGCTTTGTCCACGTCATTCCTAACTGGATGTGCCGATGATGGCGCGATGACATTTGTCTCTTCTTGAAAGCGTTGCTGTGGAATAAATTGACTTAGTCATTGTTATTTCCTTTCTTGTAATGGCTTGGGCGTTGTTGCCTTTGTTATGTACTCTATTTAATAATTAATAAAAAGGTTGTGCGCATCATGATAATAGAGAGGCAATGGATTTAACCTTCTTTTCGAGAAAGAAAAAAAGCTCATAGGCTACCTCTTAAGTAGGAGTAATGCTACATCTACGAAAGGATTTACAGGGTGGGATGAGGTGGACGGTTTTGATTGGTAATTAGAATGAAGTGGGCCCACGTTAAATTCATGAGGGGGCGAGAGATTAGTGAGGGGAGATGGATTAGTCTGGTAACTCTGTAACTCCACCACTGTATCTCTAGCATTTTTGCTTAATTAGTTACAATGCCAAGTTGGTCCCATTCTGGGACTCCAGGATGAGCAGAGAGTCGAAGCTTTCATGGCGGCCCTGAGACCTTTTGAACTGTTGCTTGACAACCCCTCGCGACCTTTCTATCAGCATGTTGCCACGCCAGCGTGCCACTGCACTAACACCTGGACGATTGACTCGTCGATGCTACATCACCTCTTCAAATATTGCAGTTGTGCGTCATGTGATGGTAGCGAAGGTAATGCCTAACAATCGGGCTTCAAAACCTTGCATAATAAGGATACAAGGAACACTGAATGTGTTCCACTTCTATCCATCTGCTCTTAGTAGTGATCAACTTCCCCAATGGGCTAAAGTTCTGATATTTTAATGTTCCGATGTCTCTAATTCCCATGTGCATGCCATTGCATCAGATCTCTCCGTTCTAGTCTCATCTTCCCCTTCATCCATGTGTGCTTCTTGCCTATATGAATGAACAACCTGACTAGATATCTATTTCGGTGAAGATACCTAGGGTGGTATATGTATAGGGGAGAGGAGAGGGGATAGAGACCATTATTCACACAATTGTAGCATGTTAGTTGAATATTGATTATGCATCCATGGTATCAAGGACCATGGGTACTATAGCGTTTATGTACATAGGACCTCCCAGGCCCCAACTACTTGCTGGTAAGCATGTAGTCTTCATGAAAGGCACACCTTAACCCCATATAACTATGATCAGAAGTTCATCGTATACTATTGATACGCCATATGGTTCTATGCCACCTATTTCATAGGTTCCTTGGTTCTGTTTTTAGAGATGGTTACTTTGTGCTAGTAGGTCATGTAAGCAGAGTGAAAGATATAGAGAAAGCAGCCGAGGTCCATCCCATATGGTCCACGTACCATTGCGGGGGAGCAGGACATGCAACGGGAGCTCCTATTCGGTGTTTTAAGCGTCGATCGGAGGTGCTGGTGCTCACAGGGGGTGTGTAGTGGGCCGACCCGGTACCTAGCTACCTGCTAAAGAAAGCAACATGAAGAAAAAAAACAGAGAAAAATTTGTATCGTCAATAGGAACCAGGACTCAAACTCCTCTCGTCAACAACAACATGCAGGCACAGTAACCACTAGACCGAGCACTATTTGAGCCTTCTTCTAGTACAACATTAACATATACTAATATATACATAATATAAACTACAAGAAAATGACCAAAAAAATTTAAAAGGAATTCAAGATTTTTTTTCTAAAACGATGAATTTTGAAAAACAAAATGAAAGGTTCATACAAGTTGAAAAAAGTTCTCAAATTTGAGAAAACATCATGAATTAGAAAAAAAAGTTCATGAAATTCCATAAGTTCAGATATTGGGTAAAAATACATCGAATGTAATGGTTAATCGAATTTGAAAATAGTTCATGGAAATTGAAAAAAAACAACAAAATTGCAAAAGTTCATTAAAAATGAAAATGCTCTTTGAAATTGAAAAAAAATAATCAAATTTGACAAAAGTTCATCGTAAATTAAAATTAGTTTATCAAATTTGAAAAAAAGTTCATTGATTATCAAAAAAGTTCATCGAAATTGAAAAAACATTCCAAGCCAATTAGGTAGAAACATGACGTCAGTCCACTTGGTAACTGCCTTTGCTACTGAAATTGTAGCTTTACGATTCGAATCCCATAACTCACAATTTCATTTTCGCGATCCAGACCACACATTGCACACAGCCGTGTTGACATTCTAAAAAAAATAACACCCGTGTTGACAGGGGTAGTTATGGCTCCTTCATAGTGCCAAGCTGCCATTACAGTTTGGAGCTGAATAATTCTATGTGTATCCTCCACTACGTAGAGTACGGATGTGGCTGCAGTGATCTAGGAGCCGCCGCCATATGTCAACATACTCGTCGGTCGGTCGGTGGCAAGCTTGCCGAGGGCGCCTTGGATGTTCGGAATCCAGGCTTGGCACAGGATGACCTTCCAAGCCAATCTGCAGTTGCACCGGCGTCGAGGCACGAGAACGACAAGCGCGGGAACGATCTCCTGATGGAGGAGTCATCGAGCCAAGGGTCCGTTCAGAAACGGCACTTGGCACCATCTCCAAGTGTCCACGATGTCGAGGCTCGAAAGATCTGTTTGACCTCCGTGTCGCCCGAAAGGTGAAGGTGACTCCAAGGGCGCAATAGATCAGTGGCTTGCATCCATAGCCAACGGACATGTAGCGCTATACCGGTGCTCTGCAAGTCTCGGATCCCAAGGCCTCCAAACTTTAGGCAGCTTAAGATGAACAGGCATCACCGTGAGAACATGGCAGACAAGGGCCAATCTCTCCCCACGGGTGAGAAGGAAGCAGTTCTACAAAATTCCAGTATCTTTAACTCATAACATAAGGGAAATTTTAGGTTTACTTGGTATGTAGCTTGTACTGTTAACTTTATCACATGCAGGGATTTTTGAATCGTATTTCAAACAATGGTTCCAAGGCCCTACTCCAGTCGTGCTTTGTGCTACACAGAGCAACGCAAATTATACGAGAAAAAAAAAGTTAGCCACCAACATTCACATGATTCATGGGAAACAGTTTGAGGCTACGCACACAGGAGTTACTCATATTTCTTATCAACGCAAAGCTTCGCTTCATTTGCAATGCTGGTGTTGTCGCCATAGCCAGTAGGTACAGTTTAGTAGTTTACACATTATTTGCGCATGTATTCCCATGAAGTGGAAACTGGTAGTTTACACATTATTTGCGCATGTATGGCCATGAAAGCGGTGACGCGCCTGAGTTATTGCTTGTGCTCACCAATGACAAAATTGCATCATTATTTTATTGAAGGCGTTTTCTATGTGTTGTTATATCGGTCTTTATTGACTGATCTCGGCAACCACAATGAAAAAGCTTTGTCCACGTCATTCCTAACTGGATGTGCCGATGATGGCGCGATGACATTTGTCTCTTCTTGAAAGCGTTGCTGTGGAATAAATTGACTTAGTCATCGTTAGTTCTTTTCTTGTAATGGCTTGGCCGTTGTTACCTTTGTTATGTACTCTATTTAATAATTAATAAAAAGGTTGTGCACATCATGATAATACAGAGGCAATGGATTTAACCTTCTTTTCAAAAAAGAAAAAAAAACTCATAGGCTACCTCTTAAGTAGGAGTAATGCTACATCTACAGAGGATTTACAGGATGGGATAAGGTGGACGGTTTTGATTCACTAGTAGAAAAACCCCTATTCTTCCCGGTTGATAAGGGCCTTTTGTCCCGGTTTGTGAACCGGGACTAAAGGGTCGTTACTAATGCTCTAACCCTTTAGTCCCGGTTCTTACACGAACCGGGACAGATGGGCCTCCACGTGGCCGGTGCGCCGAGCCCAGGCAGGAGGGCCTTTGGTCCCGGTTGGTGGCACCAACCGGGACCAATAGGCATCCACGCGCTAGCATTTCA
>NC_041392.1:36444753-36503568 GCF_002162155.2 Triticum dicoccoides
ATATATGAATAAATGAAACTCAACACAAATGATGGTAATAAAATAAAATTGTGAATATTATTGCTTACGCACTTCATATTGTTGGTCGGAGTACCCCCGTTCACAGGTCGTGTGGCGCATGGACTCGCAAACGTAGTATCCATAGAAATTATTCCCTTGTTCCTGCCACAACCACTTTACAAGAAATAGAGGTCAATCAAACTGATAAGCAAGCATGCCAAATGGTATTGATAAAACTAGCGCTTGAATTACTAGGAGATGCGCGGAACATGTTACCATAGTACTTACTTTTGGGTGTCTAAATTGTAGCTTCTTCGGCAGTCCCGGAGCTTTTTTGGTGAATTTTCTCTAAACCCTGCCAGACAAAGAAAACAATTACTTGATATCAGGAAATGAATAAAGTTGCTGATAAGGTGGATAATGATCGATTTAATTTACTTCTCGAGCATTTGAGTCATGTCCGCATAGTCCGGGGATCTTTTCATCTCGAGTCTAAGACGGTTACTAGTCCCTACTCAAGCTTAATCTCTAGAAGAATATTGTGGAAGCTGCACACGCATGCATAACTCATCAATTACATTACGATAACCTGGACTAATAAGGGAAACCGAATATGCACAAGACAGTAACACTCACTTGAAGTTGTAAGGAAAGAGTATTATATCTTTGTTTTCATTTATTACCAACGATCGTAGCAAGTTGGCCTCGGTATCTTTGGCACGATATTTAACCTCAGTTGCATCTATGAGATTTGTGTTAATGAACCCAATATCACCGATTTGTCTTTTCTTCAATTCGGCGATCTTCAATCTGCATAATATAGTGAGGATAATTATAAATACATGCAATGAAAGAGCTGACCTATATAGAGAGACTTAATGACAGAAGTAGTACTACTTACAGACAGTAGCAAGTGATCGTTGCTTTATCGAGGGCCTTTTCATTGAAAAACTGGAAGAACTCCTCAAATGGAACATTCAATAGTTCAATTCCAACGAGGTCATGCTCTTGTCTAACTCTCAGCGTCAAAGTATCCCTCCCCCCAGACTCTCTGCAGGTTTTCATGTACCAATCATGGAATCTTCGCATCATCGTTGTTAGAAATCTTTCATCTTTGACGAGAGGTTTGCCGTACTCGTATTTGTGTTCCTCCACCTCCAAGAAATCATAATGTACATTGTCGGGCAGGTAATCTCCAAGATTGCTATAACCGGGCACCATCCTCGGATCATTAGCGACGATGTCGCTAGACACCTTGAGCGGGGGGCACGATTGGTTCGCTTGTTCGCCGAGCTGGGCAATTTTTTTTCCCAGCTCGCCGTTCTTTTATCCTTTGATCACTGACAGTACTTCCCGACCGCTCCGCTTCGACAAATTTCTTTGCAATAATGCGATCATACTTGTCTTTCGGCGAAGACTTTGCTGGTTTTTTCAGGGCAGCCAGAGTGCGCTTCGCTTTCACCGGATCTACCTTCTCCTCCGGAGGTGGATGTTTCTTTGCTTTCACCCCTTTAAAGAAGTTCGTCACTTCGGCTCGCGCGATCTTCGCGTTCTCCTCCGGGGTCCTCTTGTATGGTAACTTCTCTGGAGTCTTCAGAGAAGAACCGAATCTGTATTGCCTCCCGCCTCTGGCTGTACTGCTAGATGCCGGCAGAGCAGACGGAGCGGCTGCGGCTGTCTTCTTTCCTTGCTTACGAGGCGGAGGAGAAGGACTACGACGCACCGGAGCAGCCGGAGCGGCGGCGGGTCTCTTCCACCCTTGCTGACGAGGTGGAGAAGGAGGAGGCTGGCTGCTCGGGCGCGCCAGCGCAGGTGGAGAAGGAGGCGGAGTGCCGCCACGCGTCGGAGAAGGAGGCTGAGTGCCCTGATCACTCGCCGGAGGAGGAGGTGGAGGAGGAGGCGGAGTGCCCTGACTCGCCGGAGGAGGAGGAGGAGGCGGAGGCGTCCAGTTTAGAAGCTTGATGAGCTCCTTCCGCCATAGGCATGGAGTCAATAGACAAGAACCCAGCCGAGTCTCCCCTTCACCGGTAGGGTAGTCAAGCTGGAGGTCCTCAAATCCCTCCGTTATTTCGTCCACCGTCACCCTGGCATATCCTTCTGGAATCGGACTACATTGAAAAGTTGCGCCGGGTTCAGTAGGTCGAACAGAGCCGACAACCGCCTTGACTTTGACGTTCTGCCATTGCGTCATAAGGTGGCAATGTTGAGACTCCATGATAGCATCCATGGGGTAGCTAGCAGGAGCCGTCAATACATGCTCCGGCTGAAGCAGCTCGGTGGAAGCCACGCTACTTCTTCGCTGAGATGGCGGGGTAGCTTCGGGGGTAGTTTCGGCAGGTCGCTTGCTGTGAGCTACTTCTCGTTCCTCTAGCGGTTGAACCCTTTTGTGCAGCGTCTGAATTTGGGCATGCTCCACTTTTTTCCTCCTCTCCTGGCATTTGTAACCGCCCGCGTCCGGAAAACCAGCCTTCCACGGAACGGAGCCTGGCATGCCTCGTGTCCGTCCAGGGTGCTCAGGATTCTCGAGGGCCATTGTGAGCTCGTCGTTCTCTTTGTCTGGAACGAACGTCCCTTGCTGTGTTGCATCGATATAGTGCTTTAGCTTCTTGACTGGTATGTTCATTTGCTCGTCCGTCCAAACACATTTCCCTGATACAGGGTCCAAGGTTCCGCCAGCCCCGAAGAACCAAGTACGGCAACGGTCTGGCCAGTTCATTATCTCTGGTTCGATCCCTTTATCAAGAAGATCACTCTCAGCCTTGGCCCACTTAGGTCGGGCTTTGAGGTAGCCACCTGACCCCGTGCGATGGTGAAGCTTCTTCTTTGCAGCATTTTTCTTGTTTGTCGCCGACATCTTCTTCCTCTTTTCCGATGTCTTGTAGGCCACAAATGCGGGCCAGTGATCTCTAATCTTCTCATATCTGCCGATAAATTCTGGTGCCTCTTCTTTGTCGACAAACGTTTTCAGCTGATTCTTACACCTCCTGAATAGTGTTGGGGAACGTAGTAATTTCATAAAAATTCCTACGCACACGCAAGATCATGGTGATGCATAGCAAAGACAGGGGAGAGTGTTGTCTATGTACCCTCGTAGACCGGAAGCGGAAGCGTTAGCACAACGCGGTTGATGTAGTCGTACGTCTTCACGGCCCGACCGATCAAGCACCGAAACTACGACACCTCCGAGTTCTAGCACATGTTCAGCTCGATGACGATCCCCAGACTTCGATCCAGCAGAATGTCGGGGAAGAGTTCCGTCAGCACGACGGCATGGTGACGATCTTGATGTTCTACCATCGCAGGGCTTCGCCTAAGCACCGCTACAATATTATCAAGGATTATGGTGGAGGAGGGCAACACACACGGCTAATAGATCTCAAGGATCAATTGTTCTGTCTATGGGGTGCCCCCTGGCCACGTATATAAAGGAGTGGAGGAGGGGAGGGGCCGGCCCTCTCTATGGCGCGCCCTAGGGGAGTCCTACTCCCACCGGGAGTAGGATTCCCCCTTTCCTAGTAGAAATAGGATCCCTTCCAAGTAGTAGGACTAGGAGAGAAGGAAAGGGAAGGGAAAAGGAGAAGGAAGGAAGGGGGCGCCCCCCTCCCTAGTCCAACTCGGACCAACCCATGGGGAGGGGTGTGGCCACCCTTTGAGGCCTTTCTCTCCTTTCCCGTATGGCCCATTAAGGCCCAATACGAAATCCCGTAACTCCCCGGTACTCCCGAAAATACCCGAATCACTCGGAACCTTTTCGATGTTCGAATATAGTCGTCCAATATATCGATATTTACGTCTCGACCATTTCGAGACTCCTCGTCATGTCCCCGATCTCATCTGGGACTCCGAACTCCTTCGGTACATCAAAACTCATAAACTCATAATATAACTGTCATCGAAACCTTAAGCGTGCGGACCCTACGGGTTCGAGAACAATGTAGACATGACCGAGACACGTCTCCAGTCAATAACCAATAGCGGAACCTGGATGCTCATATTGGCTCCCACATATTCTACGAAGATCTTTATCGGTCAAACCGCATAACAACATACGTTGTTCCCTTTGTCATCGGTATGTTACTTGCCCGAGATTCGATCGTCGGTATCTCAATACCTAGTTCAATCTCGTTACCGGCAAGTCTCTTTACTCATTCCGTAATACATCATCCTGCAACTAACTCATTAGTTGCAATGCTTGCAAGGCTTATAGTGATGTGCATTACCGAGTGGGCCCAGAGATACCTCTCCGACAATCGGAGTGACAAATCCTAATCTCGAAATACGCCAACCCAACAAGTGTGACGTTTGGTAGCACACAAAGTGTTCCTCCGGTAAATGGGAGTTGCATAATCTCATAGTCATAGGAACATGTATAAGTCATGAAGAAAGCAATAGCAACAAACTAAACGATCAAGTGCTATGCTAACGGAATGAGTCAAGTCAATCACATCATTCTCCTAATGATGTGATCCTGTTAATCAAATGACAACTCATGTCTATGGTTAGGAAACATAACCATCTTTGATCAACGAGCTAGTCAAGTAGAGGCATACTAGTGACACTCTGTTTGTCTATGTATTCACCCATGTATTATGTTTCCGGTTAATACAATTCTAGCATGAATAATAAACATTTATCATGATATAAGGAAATAAATAATAACTTTATTATTGCCTCTAGGGCATATTTCCTTCAGTCTCCCACTGCACTAGAGTCAATAATCTAGTTAACATCGCCATGTGATTTAACATCAATAGTTCACATCACCATGTGATTAACACCCATAGTTCACATCAACATGTGACCAACACCCAAAGGGTTTACTAGAGTCAATAATCTAGTTCACATCGCTATGTGATTAACACCCAAAGAGTACTGAGGTGTGATCATGTTTTGCTTGTAAGAGAAGTTTAGTCAACAGGTCTGCCACATTCAGATCCGTAAGTATTTTGCAAATTTCTATGTCAACAATGCTCTGCATGGAGCTACTCTAGCTAATTGCTCCCACTTTCAATATGTATCCAGATTGAGACTTAGAGTCATCTGGATCAGTGTCAAAATTTGCATCGATGTAACCCTTTACGACGAACCTTTTGTCACCTCCATAATAGAGAAACATATCCTTATTCCACTAAGGATAATTTTGACCAATGTCCAGTGATCTACTCCTAGATCACTATTGTACTCCCTTGCCAAACTCAGGGCAGGGTATACAACAGGTCTGGTACACAACATGGCATACTTTATAGAACCTATGGCTGAGGCATAGGTAATGACTTTCATTCTCTCTCTATCTTCTGCCGTGGTCGGGTTTTGAGTCTTACTCAACTTCACACCTTTGTAACACAGGCAAGATCTCCTTCTTTGACTGTTCCATTTTGAACTACTTCAAAATCTTGTCAAGGCATGTACTCATTGAAAAACTTATCAAGCGTCTTGATCTATCTCTATAGATCTTGATGCTCAATATGTAAGCAGATTCACCGAGGTCTTTCTTTGAAAAACTCCTTTCAAACATTCCTTTATGCTTTGCAGAATGATTCTACATTATCTCCGATCAACAATATGTCTTTCACATATACTTATCAGAAATGTTGTAGTGCTCCCACTCACTTTCTTGTAAATACAGGCTTCACCGCAAGTCTGTATAAAACTATATGCTTTGATCAACTTATCAAAGCGTATATTCCAACTCCGAGATGCTTGCACCAGTCCATAGATGGATCGCTGGAGCTTGCATATTTTGTTAGTACCTTTAGGATTGACAAAACCTTCTGGTTGCATCATATACAACTCTTCTTTAATAAATCCATTAAGGAACACAGTTTTGTTTATCCATTTGCCAGATTTCATAAAATGCGGCAACTGCTAACATGATTCGGACAGACTTAAGCATAGATACGAGTGAGAAACTCTCATCGTAGTCAACACCTTGAACTTGTCGAAAACCTTTTTGCGACAATTCTAGCTTTGTAGATAGTAACACTACTATCAGTGTCCGTCTTCCTCTTGAAGATCCATTTAATCTCAATGGCTCGGCGATCATTGGGCAAGTCAATCAAAGTCCATACTTCGTTCTCATACATGGATCTCATCTCAGATTTCATGGCCTCAAGCCATTTCGCGGAATCTGGGCTCATCATCGCTTCCTCATAGTTCGTAGGCTCGTCATGGTCAAGTAACATGACCTCCAGAACAGGATTACCGTACCACTGTGGTGTGGATCTCACTCTGGTTTACCTACGAGGTTCGGTAGTAACTTGATCTGAAGTTACATGATCATCATCATTAGCTTCCTCACTAATCGGTGTAGTAGTCACAGGAACAGATTTCTGTGATGAACTACTTTCCAATAAGGGAGCAGGTACAGTTACCTCATCAAGTTCTACTTTCCTCCCACTCACTTCTTTCCAGAGAAACTCCTTTTCTAGAAAGGATCCATTCAAAACAACGAATATATTGCCTTCGGATCTGTGATAGAAGGTGTACCCAACATTTTCTTTGGGGTATCCTATGAAGACGCACTTCTCCGATTTGGGTTAGAGCTTATCAGGTTGAAACTTTTTCACATAAGCATTGCAACCTCAAACTTTAAGAAACGACAGCTTAGTTTCTTGCCAAACCATAGTTCATACGGTGTCGTCTCAATGGATTTAGATGGTGACCTATTTAACGTGAATGCAGCTGTCTCTAATGGATAACCCCAAAATGATAGTGGTAGATTGGTAAGAGACATCATAGATCGCACCATATCTAATAAAGTATGGTTATGACGTTCGGACACACCATTATGCTGTGGTGTTCCAGGTGGCGTGAGTAGTGAAACTATTTCACATTGTTTTTAACTGAAGGCCAAACTCGTAACTCAAATATTTTACTTCTGCGATCATATCGTAGAAACTTTCATTTTTGTTATGATGATTCTCCACTTCACTCTGAAATTCTTTGAACTTTTCAAATGTTTCAGACTTGTGTTTCATCAAGTAGATATACTCATATCTGCTCAAATCATCTGTGAAGATCAGAAAATAATGATACCTGCCATGAGCCTCAATATTCATCGGACCACATACATTAGTATGTATGATTTCCAACAAATATGTTGCTCGCTCCATTGTTCTGGAGAACGGAGTCTTAGTCATCTTTCCCATGAGGCATGGTTCGCAAGCATCAACTGATTCATAATCAAGTGATTCCAAAAGCCCATCAGCATGGATTTTCTTCATGCGCTTTACACCAATATGACCTAAACGGCAGTGCCACAAATAAATTGCACCATCATTATTAACTTTGCATCTTTTGGTTTCAATATTATGAATATGTGTATCACTACGATCGAGATATAAGTAAAAAAATTCATTGGGTGTGTAACCATATAAGGTTTTATTCATGTAAACAGAACAACAATCTATTCTCTTACTTAAATGAATAACCGTATTGCAATAAACATGATCAAATCATATTCATGCTCAACGCAAACACCAAATAACACTTATTTAGGTTTAACACTAATCCCAAAAGTATAGGGAGTGTGTCATGATGATCATATCAATCTGGGAACCACTTCCAACACACATCGTCACCTCACCCTTAACTAGTCTATGTTCATTCTACAACTCCCGTTTCGAGTTACTACTCTTAGCAACTGAACCAGTATCAAATACCGAGGGGTTTCTACGAACACTAGTAAAATACACATTAATAATCTGTATATCAAATATACCTTTGTTCACTTTGCCATCCTTCTTATCCGCCAAATACTTGGGGCAGTTCCGCTTCCAGTGACCAGTCCCTTTGTAGTAGAAGCACTTAGTCTCAGGCTTAGGACCAGACTTGGGCTTCTTCACTTGAGCATCAACTTGCTTGTTGTTCTTCTTGAAGTTCCCCTTCTTCCCTTTGCCCTTTTCTTGAAACTAGTGGTCTTGTCTACCATCAACACTTGATATTTTTCTTGATTTCTACCATCGTCGATTTCAGCATTACGAAGAGCTTGGGAATCGTTTCCGTTATCCCTTGCATATCATAGTTCATCACGAAGTTCTACTAACTTGGTGATGGTGACTAGAGAATTCTGTCAATCACTATTTTATCTGGAAGATTAACTCCCACTTGATTCAAGCGATTGTAGTACCCAGACAATCTGAGCACATGCTCACTGCTTGAGCTATTCTCCTCCATATTTTAGCTATAGAACTTGTTGGAGACTTCATATGTCTCAACTCAGGCATTTGCTTGAAATATTAACTTCAACTCCTGGAACATCTCATATGGTCCATGACGTTCAAAACGTCTTTGAAGTCCCAATTCTAAGCCGTTTAAGCATGGTGCACTAAACTATCAAGTAGTCATCATATTGAGCTAGCCAAATGTTCATAACATCTGCATCTGCTCCTGCAATAGGTTTGTCACCTAGCGGTGCATCAAAGACATAATTCTTCTGTGCAGCAATGAGGATAAACCTCAGATCACGGATCCAATCCGCATCATTGCTACTAACATCTTTCAACTTAGTTTTCTCTAGGAACATATCAAAAATAAAACAGGGAGCTAAACGCGGGCTATTGATCTACAACATAGATATGCTAATACTACTAGGACTAAGTTCATGATAAATTAAAGTTCAATTAATCATATTACTTAAGAACTCCCACTTAGACAGACATCCCTCTAATCTTCTAAGCGATCACGTGATCCATATCAACTAAACCATGTCCGATCATCACGTGAGATGGAGTAGTTTCAATGGTGAACATCACTATGTTGATCATATCTACTATATGATTCACGCTCGACCTTTCGGTCTCCGTGTTCCGAGGCCATATCTGTTATATGCTAGGCTCGTCAAGTTTAACCTGAGTATTCCGCGTGTGCAACTGTTTTGCACCCGTTGTATTTGAACATAGAGCCTATCACACCCGATCATCACATGGTGTCTCAGCACGAAGAACTTTTGCAACGGTGCATACTCAGGGAGAACACTTGTAGCTTGATAATTAGTGAGAGATCATCTTATAAAGCTACCGTCGAACTAAGCAAAATAAGATGTATAAAAGATAAACATCACATGCAATCAAAATATGTGACATGATATGGCCATCATCATCTTGTGCCTTTTATGTCCATCTCCAAAGCATCGTCATGATCTCCATCGTCACCGGCATGACAACATGATCTCCATCATCTTGATCTATATCAATGTGTCGTCACATGGTTGTCTCACCAACAATTGCTCTTGCAACTATTGCTATCGCATAGCGATAAAGTAAAGCAATTATTTGGCGCTTGCATCTTATGCAATAGAGAGATAACCATAAGGCTTTTGCCAGTTTCCGATAACTTCAACAAAACATGATCATCTCATACAACAACTTATATCTCATCACGTCTTGACCATATCACATCACAACATGCCCTACAAAAACAAGTTAGACGTCCTCTACTTTGTTGTTGCAAGTTTTACGTGGCTGCTACGGGCTGAGCAAGAACCGTTCTTACCTACGCATCAAAACCACAACGATAGTTTGCCAAGTTGGTGTTGTTTTAACCTTCGTAAGGACCGGGCGTAGCCACACTCGGTACAACTAAAGTTAGAGAAACTGACACCCGCCAGCCACCTGTGTGCAAAGCACGTCGGTAGAACCAGTCTCGCGTAAGCGTACGCGTAATGTCGGTCCGGGCCGCTTCATCCAACAATACTGCCGAACCAAAGTATGACATGCTGGTAAGCAGTATGACTTATATCGCCCACAACTCACTTGTGTTCTACTCGTGCAAAATATCAACGCATAAAACCTAGGCTCGGATGCCACTGTTGGGGAACGTAGTAATTTCAAAAAAAATTCTACGCACACACAAGATCATGGTGATGCATAGCAACGGCAGGGGAGAGTGTTGTCTACGTACCCTTGTAGACCGGAAGCGGAAGCGTTAGCACAACGCGGTTGATGTAGTCGTAAGTCTTCACGGCCGGACCGATCAAGCACCGAAACTACGAAACCTCCGAGTTCTAGCACACGTTCAACTCGATGATGATCCCCGGACTCCGATCCAGCAGAATGTCGGGGAAGAGTTCCGTCAGCACGACGGCATGGTGACGATCTTGATGTTCTACCGTCGCAGGGCTTCGCCTAAGCACCACTACAATATTATCGAGGATTATGGTGGAGGAGGGCACCGCACACGGCTAATAGATCTCAAGGATCAATTGTTCTGTCTATGGGGTGCCCCCCAGGCCACGTATATAAAGGAGTGGAGGAGGGGAGGGGCCGACCTTCTCTATGGCACGCCCTAGGGGAGTCCTACTCCCACCGGGAGTAGGATTCCCCCTTTCCTAGTAGAACTAGGATCCCTTCCAAGTAGTAGGAGTAGGAGAGAAGGAAAGGGAAGGGAAAAGGAGAAGGAAGGGGGCGTCCCCCCTCCCTAGTCCAATTCGGACCAGCCCATGGGGAGGGGTGCGGCCACCCTTTGAGGCCTTTCTCTCCTTTCTCGTATGGCCCATTAAGGCCCAATACGAATTCCCGTAACTCCCCGGTACTCACGAAAATACCCGAATCACTTGGAACCTTTCCGATGTACGAATATAGTCGTCCCATATATCGATCTTTACGTCTCGACCATTTCGAGACTCCTCGTCATGTCCCCGATCTCATCCGGGACTCCGAACTCCTTCTGTACATCAAAACTCATAAACTCATAATATAACTATCATCGAAACCTTAAGCGTGCGGACCCTACGGGTTCGAGAACAATGTAGACATGACTGAGACACGTCTCCGGTCAATAACCAATAGTGGAACCTGGATGCTCATATTGGCTCCCACATATTCTACGAAGATCTTTATCGATCGAACCGCCTAACAACATACGTTGTTCCCTTTGTCATCGGTATGTTACTTGCCCGAGATTCGATCGTCGGTATCTCAATACCTAGTTCAATCTCGTTACCGGCAAGTCTCTTTACTCGTTCCGTAATACATCATCCTGCAACTAACTCATTAGTTGCAATGCTTGCAAGGCTTATAGTGATGTGCATTACCGAGTGGGCCCAGAGATATCTCTCCGACAATCGGAGTGACAAATCCTATTCTCGAAATACGCCAACCCAACAAGTACCTTCGGAGACACCTGTAGAGCACCTTTATAATCACCCAGTTATGTTGTGACGTTTGTTAGCACACAAAGTGTTCCTCCGGTAAACGGGAGTTGCATAATCTCATAGTCATAGGAACATCTATAAGTCATGAAGAAAGCAATAGCAACAAACTAAATGATCAAGTGCTATGCTAACGGAATGGGTCAAGTCAATCACATCATTCTCCTAAGGATGTGATCCCGTTAATCAAATGACAACTCATGTCTATGGTTAGGAAACATAACCATCTTTGATCAACGAGCTAGTCAAGTAGAGGCATACTAGTGACACTCTGTTTGTCTATGTATTCACACATGTATTATGTTTCCGGTTAATACAATTCTAGCATGAATAATAAACATTTATCATGATATAAGGAAATAAATAATAACTTTATTATTGCCTCTAGGGCATATTTCCTTCAGTCTCCCACTTGCACTAGAGTCAATAATCTAGTTCACATCGCCATGTGATTTAACATCAATAGTTCACATCAGCATGTGATTAACACCCATAGTTCACATCGACATGTGACCAACACCCAAAGGGTTTACTAGAGTCAATAATCTAGTTCACATCGCTATGTGATTAACACCCAAAGAGTACTGAGGTGTGATCATGTTTTGCTTGTGAGAGAAGTTTAGTCAACGGGTCTGCCACCTTCAGATCCGTAAGTATTTTGCAAATTTCTATGTCAACAATGCTCTGCATGGAGCTACTCTAGCTAATTGCTCCCACTTTCAATATGTATCCAGATTGAGACTTAGAGTCATCTGGATCAGTGTCAAAACTTGCATCGATGTAACCCTTTACGACGAACCTTTTGTCACCTCCATAATCGAGAGACATATCCTTATTCCACTAAGGATAATTTTGACCAATGCCAGTGATCTACTCCTAGATCACTATTGTACTCCCTTGCCAAACTCAGGGTAGGGTATACAATAGGTCTGGTACACAGCATGGCATACTTTATAGAACCTATGGATGAGGCATAGGTAATGACTTTCGTTCTCTCTCTATCTTCTGTCGTGGTCGGGTTTTGAGTCTTACTCAACTTCACACCTTTGTAACACAGGCAAGAACTCCTTCTTTGACTGTTCCATTTTGAACTACTTCAAAATCTTGTCAAGGTATGTACTCATTGAAAAACTTATCAAGCGTCTTGATCTATCTCTATAGATCTTGATGCTCAATATGTAAGCAGCTTCACCGAGGTCTTTCTTTTAAAAACTCCTTTCAAACATTCCTTTATGCTTTCCAGAATAATTCTACATTATCTCCGATCAACAATATGTCTTTCACATATACTTATCAGAAATGCTGTAGTGCTCCCACTCACTTTCTTGTAAATACAGGCTTCACCGCAAGTCTGTATAAAACTATATGCTTTGATCAACTTATCAAAGCGTATATTCCAACTCCGAGATGCTTGCACCAGTCCATAGATGGATCGCTGGAGCTTGCATATTTTGTTAGTACCTTTAGGATTGACAAAACCTTCTGGTTGCATCATATACAACTCTTCTTTAATAAATCCATTAAGGAACACAGTTTTGTTTATCCATTTGCCAGATTTCATAAAATGCGGCAACTGCTAACATGATTCGGACAGACTTAAGCATAGATACGAGTGAGAAACTCTCATCGTAGTCAACACCTTGAACTTGTCGAAAACCTTTTTGCGACAATTCTAGCTTTGTAGATAGTAACAATACTATCAGCGTCCGTCTTCCTCTTGAAGATCCATTTAATCTCAATGGCTCGGCGATCATTGGGCAAGTTAATCAAAGTCCATACTTTGTTCTCATACATGGATCTCATCTCAGATTTCATGGCCTCAAGCCATTTCGCGGAATATGGGCTCATCATCGCTTCCTCATAGTTCGTAGGCTCGTCATGGTCAAGTAACATGACCTCCAGAACAGGATTACCATACCACTCTGGTGCGGATCTCACTCTGGTTTACCTACGAGGTTTGGTAGTAACTTGATCTGAAGTTACATGATCATCATCATTAGCTTGCTCACTAATCGGTGCAGTAGTCACAGGAACAGATTTCTGTGATGAACTACTTTCCAATAAGGGAGCAGGTACAGTTACCTCATCAAGTTCTACTTCCCTCCCACTCACTTCTTTCAAGAGAAACTCCTTTTCTAGAAAGGATCCATTCAAAACAACGAATATATTGCCTTCGGATCTGTGATTGAAGGTGTACCCAACATTTTCTTTTGGGTATCCTATGAAGACATACTTCTCCGATTTGGGTTAGAGCTTATCAGGTTGAAACTTTTTCACATAAGCATTTCAACCTCAAACTTTAAGAAACGACAACTTAGGTTCTTGCCAAACCATAGTTCATACGGTGTCGTCTCAATGGATTTAGATGGTGCCCTATTTAACGTGAATGCAGCTGTCTCTAATGCATAACCCCAAAATGATAGTGGTAGATCGATAAGAGACATCATAGATCGCACCATATCTAATAAAGTATGGTTATGACGTTCGGACACACCATTATGCTGTGGTGTTCCAGGTGGCATGAGTAGTGAAACTATTTCACATTGTTTTTAACTGAAGGCCAAACTCGTAACTCAAATATTTTACTTTTGCGATCATATCGTAGAAACTTTCATTTTTGTTACGATGATTCTCCACTTCACTCTGAAATTCTTTGAACTTTTCAAATGTTTCAGACTTGTGCTTCATCAAGTAGATATACTCATATCTGCTCAAATCATCTGTGAAGATCAGAAAATAATGATACTTGCCACGAGCTTCAATATTCATCGGACCACATACATCAGTATGTATGATTTCCAACAAATCTGTTGCTCGCTCCATTGTTCTGGAGAACAGAGTCTTAGTCATCTTGCCCATGAGGCATTGTTCGCAAGCATCAATTGATTCATAATCAAGTGATTCCAAAAGCCCATCAGCATGGATTTTCTTCATGCGCTTTACACCAATATGACCTAAACGGCAGTGCCACAAATAAATTGCACCATCATTATTAACTTTGCATCCTTTGGTTTCAATATTATGAATATGTGTATCACTACGATCGAGATCTAAGTAAAAATTTTCATTGGGTGTGTAACCATATAAGGTTTTATTCATGTAAATAGAACAACAATTTATTCTCTTACTTAAATGAATAACCGTATTGCAATAAATATGATCAAATCATATTCATGCTCAACGCAAACACCAAATAACACTTATTTAGGTTCAACACTAATCCCAAAAGTATAGGGAGTGTGCGATGATGATCACATCAATCTTGGAACCACTTCCAACACACATCGTCACTTCACCCTTAACTAGTCTATGTTCATTCTGCAACTCCCGTTTCGAGTTACTACTCTTAGCAACTGAACCAGTATCAAATTCCAAGGGGTTGCTACGAACACTAGTAAAATACACATCAATAATTTGTATATCAAATATACCTTTGTTCACTTTGCCATCCTTCTTATCCGCCAAATACTTGGGGCAGTTCCGCTTCCAGTGACCAGTCCCTTTGCAGTAGAAGCACTTAGTCTCAGGCTTAGGACCAGACTTGGGCTTCTTCACTTGAGCAACAACTTGCTTGCCGTTCTTCTTGAAGTTCCCCTTCTTCCCTTTGCCCTTTTCTTGAAACTAGTGGTCTTGTCTACCATCAACACTTGATATTTTTCTTGATTTCTACCTTCGTCGATTTCAGCATTACGAAGAGCTTGGGAATCGTTTCCGTTATCCCTTGCATATCATAGTTCATCACGAAGTTCTACTAACTTGGTGATGGGGACTAGAGAATTTTGTCAATCACTATTTTATCTGGAAGATTAACTCCCACTTGATTCAAGCGATTGTAGTACCCAGACAATCTGAGCACATGCTCACTGCTTGAGCTATTCTCCTCCATCTTTTAGCTATAGAACTTGTTGGAGACTTCATATCTCTCAACTCGGGCATTTGCTTGAAATATTAACTTCAACTCCTGGAACATCTCATATGGTCCATGACGTTCAAAACGTCTTTGAAGTCCCGATTCTAAGCCGTTTAAGCACGATGCACTAAACTATCAAGTAGTCATCATATTGAACTAGCCAAATGTTCATAACATCTGCATCTGCTCCTGCAATAGGTTTGTCACCTAGCGGTGCATCAAAGACATAATTCTTCTGTGCAGCAATGAGGATAAACCTCAGATCACGGATCCAATCCGCATCATTGCTACTAACATCTTTCAACTTAGTTTTCTCTAGGAACATATCAAAAAGAAAACAGGGGAGCTAAACGCGAGCTATTGATCTACAACATAGATATGCTAATACTACTAGGACTAAGTTCATGATAAATTAAA
This sequence comes from Triticum dicoccoides, assembly GCF_002162155.2. NCBI lineage: Eukaryota > Viridiplantae > Streptophyta > Magnoliopsida > Poales > Poaceae > Triticum > Triticum dicoccoides. The sequence goes on from NC_041392.1 coordinate 36,460,230, forward strand.
GTTCAATTAATCATATTACTTAAGAACTCCCACTTAGACAGACATCCCTCTAATCTTCTAAGTGATCACGTGATCCATATCAACTAAACCATGTCCGATCATCACGTGAGATGGAGTAGTTTCAATGGTGAACATCACTATGTTGATCATATCTACTATATGATTCACGCTCGACCTTTCGGTATCCGTGTTCCGAGGCCATATCTGTTATATGCTAGGCTCGTCAAGTTTAACCTGAGTATTCCACGTGTGCAACTATTTTGCACCCGTTGTATTTGAACATAGAGCCTATCACACCCGATCATCACATGGTGTCTCAGCACGAAGAACTTTTGCAACGGTGCATACTCAGGGAGAACACTTGTAGCTTGATAATTAGTGAGAGATCATCTTATAAAGCTACCGTCGAACTAAGAAAAATAAGATGTATAAAAGATAAACATCAGATGCAATCAAAATATGTGACATGATATGGCCATCATCATCTTGTGCCTTTGATGTCCATCTCCAAAACATCGTCATGATCTCCATCGTCACCGGCATGACAACATGATCTCCATCATCTTGATCTATATCAATGTGTCGTCACATGGTTGTCTCACCAACAATTGCTCTTGCAACTATTGCTATCGCATAGCGATAAAGTAAAGCAATTATTTGGCGCTTGCATCTTATGCAATAGAGAGATAACCATAAGGCTTTTGCCAGTTGCCGATAACTTCAACAAAACATGATCATCTCATACAACAACTTATATCTCATCACGTCTTGACCATATCACATCACAACATGCCCTACAAAAACAAGTTAGACGTCCTCTACTTTGTTTTTGCAAGTTTTATGTGGCTGCTACGGGCTGAGAAAGAACCGTTCTTACCTACGCATCAAAACCACAACGATAGTTTGTCAAGTTGGTGTTGTTTTAACCTTCGTAAGGACCGGACGTAGCCACACTCGGTACAACTAAAGTTGGAGAAACTGACACCCGCCAGCCACCTGTGTGCAAAGCACGTCGGTAGAACCAGTCTCGCGTAAGCGTACGCGTAATGTCGGTCCGGGCCGCTTCATCCAACAATACCGCCGAACCAAAGTATGACATGCTGGTAAGCAGTATGACTTATATCGCCCACAACTCACTTGTGTTCTACTCGTGCAAAACATCAACGCATAAAACCTAGGCTCGGATGCCACTGTTGGGGAATGTAGTAATTTCAAAAAAAATCCTACGCACACACAAGATCATGGTGATGCATAGCAACGGAAGGGGAGAGTGTTGTCTACGTACCCTTGTAGACCGGAAGCGGAAGCGTTAGCACAACACGGTTGATGTAGTCGTACGTCTTCACGGCTGGACCGATCAAGCACCGAAACTATGAAACCTCCGAGTTCTAGCACACGTTCAACTCGATGATGATCCCCGGACTCCGATCCAGCAGAATGTCGGGGAAGAGTTCCGTCAGCACGACGGCGTGGTGACAATCTTGATGTTCTACCATCGCAGGGCTTTGCCTAAGCACCACTACAATATTATCGAGGATTATGGTGGAGGAGGGCACCGCACACGGCTAATAGATCTCAAGGATCAATTGTTCTGTCTATGGGGTGCCCACTGGCCACGTATATAAAGGAGTGGAGGAGGGGAGGGGCCGGCCCTCTCTATGGCGCGCCCTAGGGGAGTCCTACTCCCACCGGGAGTAGGATTCCCCCTTTCCAAGTAGAACTATGATCCCTTCCAAGTAGTAGGAGTAGGAGAGAAGGAAAGGGAAGGGAAAAGGAGAAGGAAGGGGGCGTCCCCCCTCCCTAGTACAATTCGGAACAGCCCATGGGGAGGGGTGCGGCCACCCTTTGAGGCCTTTCTCTCCTTTCCCGTATGGCCCATTAAGGCCCAATACGAATTCCCGTAAATCCCCGGTACTCCCGAAAATACCCGAATCACTCGGAACCTTTCCGATGTCCGAATATAGTCGTCCAATATATTGATCTTTACGTCTCAACCATTTCGAGACTCCTCGTCATGTCCCCGATCTCATCCGGGACTCTGAACTCCTTCGGTACATCAAAACTCATAAACTCATAATATAACTGTCATCGAAACCTTAAGCGTGCGGACCCGACGGGTTCGAGAACAATGTAGACATGACCGAGACACGTCTCCGGTCAATAACCAATAGCGGAACCTGGATGCTCATATTGGCTCCCACATATTCTACGAAGATCTTTATCGATCAAACCGCATAACAACATACGTTGTTCCCTTTGTCATCGGTATGTTACTTGCCCGAGATTCGATCGTAGGTATCTCAATACCTAGTTCAATCTCGTTACCGGCAAGTCTCTTTACTCGTTCCGTAATACATCATCCTGCAACTAACTCATTAGTTGCAATGCTTGCAAGGCTTATAGTGATGTGCATTACCGAGTGGGCCTAGAGATACCTCTCCGACACTCGGAGTGACAAATCCTAATCTCGAAATATGCCAACCCAACAAGTACCTTCGGAGACACCTGTAGAGCACCTTTATAATCACCCAGTTACGTTGTGACGTTTGGTAGCACACAAAGTGTTCCTCCGGTAAACGGGTGTTGCATAATCTCATAGTCATAGGAACATCTATAAGTCATGAAGGAAGTAATAGCAACAAACTAAACGATCAAGTGCTATGCTAACGGAATGGCTCAAGTCAATCACATCATTCTCCTAATGATGTGATCCCGTTAATCAAATGACAACTCATCTCTATGGTTAGGAAACATAACCATCTTTGATCAACGAGCTAGTCAAGTAGAGGCATACTAGTGACACTCTGTTTGTCTATGTATTCACACATGTATTATGTTTCCAGTTAATACAATCCTAGAATGAATAATAAACATTTATCATGATATAAGGAATAAATAATAACTTTATTATTGCCTTTAGGGCATATTTCCTTCAGTCTCCCACTTGCACTAGAGTCAATAATCTAGTTCACATCGCCATGTGATTTAACATCAATAGTTCACATCACCATGTGATTAACACCCATAGTTCACATCGACATGTGACCAACACCCAAAGGGTTTACTAGAGTCAATAATCTAGTTCACATCGCTATGTGATTAACACCCAAAGAGTACTGAGGTGTGATCATGTTTTGCTTGTGAGAGAAGTTTAGTCAACTGGTCTGCCACATTCAGATCCGTAAGTATTTTGCAAATTTCTATGTTAACAATGCTCTAGATGGAGCTACTCTAGCTAATTGCTCCCACTTTCAATATGTATCCAGATTGAGACTTAGAGTCATCTGGATCAGTGTCAAAACTTGCATCGATGTAACCCTTTACGACGAACCTTTTGTCACCTCCATAATCGAGAGACATATCCTTATTCCACTAAGGACAATTTTGACCAATGTCCAGTGATCTACTCCTAGATCACTATTGTACTCCCTTGCCAAACTCAGGGCAGGATATACAATAGGTCTGGTACACAGCATGGCATAATTTATAGAACCTATGGCCGAGGCATAGGGAATGACTTTCATTCTCTCTCTATCTTCTATCGTGGTCGGGTTTTGAGTCTTACTCAACTTCACACCTTTGTAACACAGGAAAGAACTCCTTCTTTGACTGTTCCATTTTGAACTACTTCAAAATCTTATCAAGGTATGTACTCATTGAAAAACTTATCAATTTTCTTGATCTATCTCTATAGATCTTGATGCTCAATATGTAAGCAGCTTCACTGAGGTCTTTCTTTGAAAAACTCCTTTCAAACATTCCTTTATGCTTTGCAGAATAATTCTACATTATCTCCGATCAACAATATGTCTTTCACATATACTTATCAGAAATGTTGTAGTGCTCCCACTCACTTTCTTGTAAATACAGGCTTCACCGCAAGTCTGTATAAAACTATATGCTTTGATCAACTTATCAAAGCGTATATTCCTACTCCGAGATGCTTGCACCAGTTCATAGATGGATCGCTGGAGCTTGCATATTTTGTTAGTACCTTTAGGATTGACAAAACCTTCTGGTTGCATCATATACAACTCTTCTTTAATAAATCCATTAAGGAATGCCGTTTTGTTTATCCATTTGCCAGATTTCATAAAATGCGGCAATTGCTAACATGATTTGGACAGACTTAAGCATAGATACGAGTGAGAAACTCTCATCGTAGTCAACACCTTGAACTTGTCGAAAACCTTTTTGCGACAATTCTAGCTTTGTAGATAGTAACACTACTATCAGCGTCCGTCTTTCTCTTGAAGATCCATTTAATCTCAATGGCTCACCGATCATTCGGCAAGTCAATCAAAGTCCATACTTTGTTCTCATACATGGATCTCATCTCAGATTTCATGGCCTCAAGACATTTCGCTGAATCTGGGCTCATCATCGCTTCCTCATAGTTCGTAGGCTCGTCATGGTCAAGTAACATGACCTGCAGAACAGGATTACTGTACCACTCTGGTGCGGATCTCACTCTGGTTTACCTACGAGGTTTGGTAGTAACTTGATCTGAAGTTACATGATCATCATCATTAGCTTCCTCACTAATCGGTGTAATAGTCACATGAACAGATTTCTGTGATGAACTACTTTCCAACAAGGGAGCAGGTACAGTTACCTCATCAAGTTCTACTTTCCTCCCACTCACTTCTTTCGAGAGAAACTCCTTTTCTAGAAAGGATCCATTCAAAACAACGAATATATTGCCTTCGGATCTGTGATAGAAGGTGTACCCAACATTTTCTTTTGGGTATCCTATGAAGATGCACTTCTCCGATTTGGGTTAGAGCTTATCAGGTTGAAACTTTTTCACATAAGCATTGCATCCTCAAACTTTCATCCGAGCGTAACTTTTTCTTTGGGCCTCGTCTCTTTACCGAAGTTGTGCTCGATCCGGAGGGCTAGAAAAAAGAAGAATTAGACGAGAGTTAATTAATATGTGTACATACCAAAACAATGAATGCATCAATTAGCTAGTCATCACAGGCTTAACTAATATATTTACCTGGCCGGACTCTATTCGGTCACCGGAGACGTCACCACGGGCTCCTTCTTGCACCAGCATTGAGTCACCGGAGCCATCATAATCATGTCTTTCCTCCTCCATTCTTCGATCACCATAGCCTGCTTCTTCACCCCGTTCTGCTTCCAGACCATCATTGTCATTAAGATACGACATGACATCACCTCCGGCTAAGATTATGTCCCCCCAACACCTGTTCTTCTTCCTCGTCTCGTCCGAACTCCATTGTTTCTGCAAATATTACAACATGGCAATTATTACACAAACATGACAGCATGTGGATATATTAGTGGCAAACGTAGACCTAGCTTATTCCGGGTTTGGGGTGGCCTCGGCAATGCTTCAAGGGTAGTGGCACGGCGGGAGGGGGTAGGAGACCGACATCGTTTTTTCTAGGGTTTGGGTGTCCTCAAGAGTTTTGGTCGAGCGAGAGGGCCGGGGGGTGCTCCCGTGGTATAAGTTATCATGGTCGTAGTTATCCGGGAGGGGGTTATATCAACAACAACGACATACATACATGGGAAAATAATGTTATCAGGGAGGGGGTAGGTCGAACCCCCCTCGTGTTGAAGTTATCGGGACACGGGGTATATCGACAACGACATATCCGATAAAAAAAGACGAATAAGAAATAAAATGAGGAGAAGAAGATATTAATAGAGGAGAAGATTGATGAATAAAAAGAAGAAAAAAAGAGGAGAAGAAGAAAGAAATGGAGGAGAAGAAGAGAAAATAGAATGCTCTATTTTCTCTTCTTCTCCTCTATTCCTTTCTTCTTCTCCTCTTCTTTTTCTTCTTTTTTCATCTTCTTATTTATTTCTCCTCTTCTTCCTCTCCTCTTCTTCTCCTTTCTTCCTCTTCTTATTTTCCTTTTTCCTCTCATTCTTTTTCTTCTTCTTCCTTTCCTAGCTAGATATATAAAACTTTTCTAAAAATGTAACTTTTGCATACATACATGGGAAAATAATGTTATCGGGGAGGGGGTAAGTCGAACCCCCCCTCGTGTTGAAGTTATCGGGACACGGGGTATATCGACAACGACATATCCGATAAAAAAAGAAGACGAAGAAGAAATAAAAAGAGGAGAAGAAGATATTAATAGAGGAGAAGATTGAAGAAAAAAAGAAGAAAAAAAGAGAGGAGAGGAATATTCTATTTTCTCCTCTTCTCCTTTATTCCTTTCTTCTTCTCCTCTTCTTTTTCTTTTTTTTTCTTCTTATTTATTTCTCCTCTTCTTCCTCTCCTCTTCTTCTCTTTCTTCCTCTTCTTATTTTTCTTTTTCCTCTCATTCTTTTTCTTCTTCTTCCTTCTTAATATCACATAGCAACTTTCTGACAAAATACATGAAGTAGTATTGCTTGTTTTTTTTAAAATGTTCAAATAGAAAATTTTAAAAAAAGTAAAGGTTTTGCCTAATGCATTTTTTCATATGAATATACAAACATTTGCATATTCTACAATAATTAATATCACCAAAAAAATCTATGAACAGAAAAAAATCCTAACTTTTCTAAAAATCTATCTTTAGCATACATGAACATATATATACACAGAGAACATACATACATATATACATTTTTATAAAAATGAAAAAACATAAAATCTAAAAAAAAGGACATATACATGCTCCTTCTTTTCGTTCTTCCTTCTTCTTCTTCCTTCTTCCTTCTTTCTCTTTTTTTCTCCAAAACAACACTTTTTTTCTTAAATGTTACATATGAACATATAAAGAGCATTACACAGCATATACAGAGCATTATATATACTGTGAACATACATACATACATACATCTTAACAAAAAATAAAAAATAGGCCGCGGTGGTCGGTGACGGCGACGATGGTTGGCGGTGGCACTTATAGATGGCATGCGGGGACGGCAATGAGAAGGAAAGGGGAGGAGGCAGGGGCTCACAGCGCGGGGAGGGGTCGAGGTCGCCGGCCGGAATCGGTGTGGCGGCGGACGAATGACCTCGGGGATGAACGGGTCGCGGGAGCCGGCGTGGTGCTTCCCCGGAGCGACGGCGACGACGGGCGCGGGGAGGGGTCGGGGCCGGCCTGAGGCAGAGGCGGTGGCGCGTGGGGCAGGGATGGCGTCGGGGCGATGTGGGGCAGCGGTGGCGTCGAGGCGGCGAGGTCGGGGTAGCGGTGGAGCGGCGCGGCGCGGTGAGGCGGACGACGACGGCGCGGGGTGGCGCGCGGCGACGGGGGCGGTCACGATGGGCGGGGGCGACGACGGCGGCGGCGGCGGGCACGGGCGACGGGGCAGAGGGCGGCGGGGCAGCGGGAGAATGAGGAACTAAATGAAAATTTCACAAGTGTTTATCAGGATGCTTGGGTCAGCCGAGACCAATGGCCCCCTTTAGTCCTGGTTGGTGGCACCAACCGAGACCAAAGGTCTCTTTTCAGCAGCCCAAAGGGCGGGAAGCGGATGCCTTTGGTCCCGGTTGGTGGCACCAACCGGGACTAAAGGGGTGCATTGGTCACGGTCCCCTTTAGTCCCGGTTGGTGGCACTAACCGGGACCAAAGGCCTTGCTGCCCCGCGTCAAAAGTTTAGTACCACCTCGCTAGCTGAGAGAGCTCGAGAGTGGTTTATAAGCGCTCCTGCGCCCACCCTCTCGAGCTCCTCTCAATTGTAGGCTTTCGGGCCTAACCATACGCTGTGTGCCTGTGGGCCTATTGGGACACCTACGGGCCTGAATCCTGGCCCATGGTAGGGTTTCTAGTCGTATTCAGGCCGTGAGGGCCCAGTAGGTGGCACTTTTTTGTTTTCTTTGTTGCTTTATTTATTTTGTGATTAACTTTACTATAAAAATAGTTTTTTCCAGTTTTTTGTTTTGTTTTTTGCATTATTTATTTTCTTTTGTTTTTTGCTTTATTTTTTAATTCTTTTTTGCTTTTAGGTCCGAAAAATTATAAACTTTCTGTTAGTGCCATTATTTTAGAAAAAATATAAACATTCTGTTAGTGCCATTAGTTTTCAAATTTGAGTAGTTAAAATTTGAATTCTTTGAAATTTGTGTGAATCACAAGTTTGTGATTAACTTTACTATAAAAATAGTTTTTTTCAGTTTTTTTGTTTTGTTTTTTGCATTATTTATTTTCTTTTGTTTTTTGCTTTATTTTTTAATTCTTTTTGCTTTCAGGTCAGAAAAATTATAAACTTTCTGTTAGTGCCATTAGTTTTAGAAAAATTATAAACTTTCTGTTAGTGCCATTAGTTTTCAAATTTGAATAGTTAAAATTTGAATAATGGTATTACGAGGGCCGAACCATACGACATTAAAGCATTTCAAATGAACTCTGAAAAAGTTGAAAGTTGGCATGGTATCATAATTTCACCCACATAGCATGTGCATGTACAAAACAGACAATGATATCATACTCGTGTGTTACAAAGTTGGCATGGTATCATCATAATAGTTGCAGGAGAAAGTCTTCACTTTTTCTTCGCTTGTGTCATTTGCTTATTGCGCCGTAACCATGGATAATCTTCATTGTTTATCAGGATGCTTGGGTCAGCCTTGGCTCTGAAGGGAGGAATTTCATGAAACTTTTCATAATCTTCAGACATGTTTGTCTTGCCCTCCACTCCCATGATGTCCCTTTTTCCTGAAAGAACTATGTGGCGCTTTGGCTCATCGTATGATGTATTCGCTTCCTTATCTTTTGTTTTTCTCGGTTTGGTAGACATGTCTTTCACATAGATAACCTGTGCCACATCATTGGCTAGGAGGAACGGTTCGTCAGTATACCCAAGATTTTTCAGATCCACTGTTGTCATTCCATACTGTGGGTCTACCTGTACCCCGCCTCCTGACAGATTGACCCATTTGCACTTAAACAAAGAGACCTTAAAATCATGTCCGTGGTAACGTTTCCATATGGCCACTATGTAACCATAATATGTGTCCTTTCCCCTCTTGGCTGCTGCATCAAAGCGGACACCGCTGTTTTGGTTGGTGCTCTTTTGATCTTGGGCGATGGTGTAAAATGTATTCCTATTTATCTCGTATCCTTTGTAAGTCAATACAGTTAAAGATGGTCCCCTGGACAACAAGTACAGCTCATCACAAACAGTGTTGTCACCTCTGAGACGTGTTTCCAACCAACTGCTGAAAGTCCTGATGTGTTCACATGTAATCCAGTCATCGCACTGCTCCGGGTGTTTGGAGCGTAGACTATTCTTGTGTTCATCGACATACGTGGTCACCAAAGGTAGAGTTCTGTAGAACTGTGTAGTGTGCTTGAGACCAAGAATATCTGTCCCTGCATATTATTGAGTCCCCTCCCAGCGTGCCTTTTCCAGTCAGTCTCCCCTCATACCGTGATTTAGACAGACCTATCTTCTTAAGGCCAGGAATGAAGTCAACACAAAACCCAATGACATCCTCTGTTTGATGGCCCATGGAGAGGCTTCCTTCTGGCCTAGCGCGGTTATGGACATATTTCTTTAGGACTCAAATGAACCTCTCAAAGGGGAACATATTGTGTAGAAATACGGGCCCCAGAATGACAATCTCGTCGACTAGATGAACTAGGACGTGCATCATGATATTAAAGAAGGATGGTGGGAACACTAGCTCGAAACTGACAAGACATTGTGCCACATCACTCCTTAGCCTTGGTACGATTTCTCGATCGATCGCCTTCTGAGATATTGCATTGAGGAATGCACATAGCATCACAATGGCTAATCGGACGTTTTTCGGTAGAAGCCCCCTCAATGCAACCGGAAGTAGTTGCGTCATAATCACATGGCAGTCATGAGACTTTAGGTTCTGGAACTTTTTCTCTGGCATATTTATTATTCCCTTCATATTCGACGAGAAGCCAGTCGTGACCTTCATACTGAGCAGGCATTCAAAGAAGATTTCTTTCTCTTCTTTCGTAAGAGCGTAGCTGGCAAGACCTTCATACTGCTTTGGAGGCATGCCATCTTTTTCGTGCAAACGTTGCAGGTCCTCCCGTGCCTCAGGTGTATCTTTTGTCTTCCCATACACGCCCAAGAAGCCTAGCAGGTTCACGCAAAGGTTCTTTGTCACGTGCATCACGTCGATTGAAGAGCGGACCTCTAGGTCTTTCCAGTAGGGTAGGTCCCAAAATATATATTTCTTCTTCCACATGGGTGCATGTCCCTCAGCGTCATTCGGAACAGCTAGTCCGCCGGGACCCTTTCCAAAGATTACATGTAAATCATTGACCATAGCAAGTACGTGATCACCGGTAACCCTTTCCAAAGATTACATGTAAATCATTGACCATAGCAAGTACGTGATCACCGGTATGCATGGTGGGCTTCTTCCGGTGATCTGCCTCGCCTTTGAAATGCTTGCCTTTCTTTCGACATTGATGGTTGGTCGGAAGAAATCGACGATGGCCCGGGTACACATTCTTCCTGCATTTGTCCAGGTATATACTTACAGTTTCTTCTAAACAGTGCGTGGATGCGTGGTATCCCTTGTTTGTCTATCCTGAAAGGTTACTGAGAGCGGGCCGATCGTTGATGGTTACAAACAGCAACGTGTGCAGGTTAAATTTCTCCTCTTTGTTCTCATCCCATGTCATACACCATTTCCATTCCACAGCTGTAAAAGTTCTTCAACTAATGGTCTTAGGAAAACATCAATGTCGTTGTCGGGTTGCTTAGGGCCTTGCATGAGAATTGGCATCATAATGAACTTCTGCTTCATGCACATCCAAGGAGGAAGGTTATACATACATAGAGTCACGGGCCAGGTGCTGTGATTGCTGCTCTGCTCCCCGAAAGGATTAATGCCATCCGCGCTTAAACCAAACCATATGTTCCTTGGGTCACTTGCAAACTCAGGCCAGTACTCTCTCTTGATTTTTCTCCACTGCGACCCGTCAGCGGGTGCTCTCAACTTCCCGTCTTTCTTACGGTCCTCACTGTGCCATCGCATCAACTTGGCATGCTCTTCGTTTCTGAACAGACGTTTGAACCGTGGTATTATAGGAGCATACCACATCACCTTCGCAGGAACCCTCTTCCTGGGGGGCTTGCCGTCAACATCACCAGGGTCATCTTGTCTGAGCTTATACCGCAATGCACCGCATACCGGGCATGCGTTCAGATCCTTGTACGCACCGCGGTAGAGGATGCAGTCATTAGGGCATGCATGTATCTTCTGCACCTCCAATCCTAGAGGGCATACGACCATCTTTGCTGCGTATGTACTATAGGGCAATTCGTTATCCTTTGGAAGCTTCTTCTTCAATATTTTCAGTAGCTTCTCAAATCCTTTGTTAGGCACAGCATTCTCTGCCTTCCACTGCAGCAATTCCAGTACGGTACCGAGCTTTGTGTTGCCATCTTCGCAATTGGGGTACATCCCTTTTTTGTGATCCTCTAACATGCGATCGAACTTCAGCTTCTCCTTTTGACTTTCGCATTGCGTCCTTGCATCGACAATGACCCGGTGGAGATCATCATCATCGGGCACATCGTCTGGTTCCTCATGATCTTCAGCAGCTTCCCCCGTTGCAGCATCATTGGGCACATTGTCTGGTTCCTCTTGATCTTCAACAGCTTCCCCCGTTGCAGCATCACCGTATTCAGGGGGCACATAGTTGTCATCGTCCTCTTCTTCTTCGCCGTCTTCCATCATAACCCCTATTTCTCCGTGCCTCGTCCAAACATTATAGTGTGGCATGAAACCATTGTAAAGCAGGTGGGTGTGAAGGATTTTCCGGTCAGAGTAAGACTTTGTATTCCCACATTTAGGGCATGGAAAACACATAAAACCATTCTGCTTGTTTGCCTCAGCCACTTCGAGAAAATCATGCACGCCCTTAATGTACTCGGAGGTGTGTCTGTCACCGTACATCCATTGCTGGTTCATCTGCGTGCATTATATATAATTAAGTGTGTCAAAAACCATTACAGAACATCATGAATAGATAATTAAGTGACCAAACTAATAGAAGTTCATAATCACATTAAAACCAAAGTACATACATAGTTCTCATCTAACAACATATAGCTCTCTAGATCATCTAATTAATTAAACCATACATTGAAACTATGTAAAACATTTCAATGCGAAAACAAATGCGATCATAATCGCAACCAAGGTAACAATTGATCCAACGGCATAATGATACCAAGCCTCGGTATGAATGGCATATTTTCTAATCTTTCTCATCTTCAACCGCATTGCATCCATCTTGATCTTGTGATCATCGACGACATCCGCAACATGCAACTCCAATATCATCTTCTCCTTCTCAATTTTTTTATTTTTTCCTTCAAGTAATTGTTTTCTTCTTCAACTAAATTTAACCTCTCGACAATAGGGTCGATTGGAATTTCCGGTTCAACTACCTCCTACATAAATAAAATCTATGACACGTTGGTCAGCATAATTGTCATAAACAATAAATGAACCAAATAGTTATAAAAAGATAATATATACCACATCCGAATCATAGCCAGGACGAGGGCCGACGGGGGCGGATACCAAAAGCATCGTACTATATAGTAACAAGCAATAATAAAAGTAAGAAAATTAGACAAGTATCTATCTAAAGTAAGAATTTTTTTTCTTTTAGAAAGAAGATAAGAACAAGAGGCTCACCACGGTGGTGCCGACGACGAGATCGGCGCGGGCGATCGACGGCGGTGAAGACGGGAATGGGACGTGACGGGCCGCTAAACCTAGACAAATCTCGAGGAAAATGGAGCTTTGAGGTCGAGCTTCGAGAGGAGAAAGCTTAACTAGTGAGGCTCGGGCATTTCATCGAACACCTCATGTGCATAGGAGGTGAGCTAGAGCACCACAAAACCCTCTCCTCGCCGGCCAGAGATAAACAGAGCACTGGAGTGCTCTGCTCGCGGGCGAGGGGTATATATAGGCACCTCATTGGTCCCGGTTCGTGGCATGAACCGGGACCAAAGGGAAGCCTGTGGTCTCAGTTCAAGCCACCCACCGGGACCAATGGTGGTGGGCCAGGAGCGAGGCCCATTGGTGCCGGTTCATCCCACCAACCGGGACCAAAGGGGCCAGACGAACCGGGACCAATGCCCCCACGAGACCCGGCAGGACCCTGGCCTCACGAACCGGGACCAATGCCCCCATGGGTCCCGGTTCTGGACTAAACCGGGACTAATGGGCTGACCCAGCATGAACCAAAGCCCTCTTTTCTACTAGTGATTGGTAATTATAACTAAGTGGGCCCACGTTAAATTCACGAGGGGGGCACGAGATTAGTGAGGGGAGATGTATTAGTCTGGTAACTCGGTAACTCCACCGTTGTATGTCTAGCATTTTTGCTTAAGTAGTTACAATGCCAAGTTGGTCCCATTCTGGGCCTCCAAGATGAGCAGAGAGTCGAAGTTTGCATGGCGGCCCTGAGACCTTTTCAACTAATGCTTGACAATCCTCCCCACCTTTCTATCAGCATGCTGCCATGCCAGCGTGCCATTGCACTAACACCTGGACGATTGACTCGTCGATGCTACATCACCTCTTCAAAGACTGTAGTTGTGCGTCATGTGATGGTAGCGAAGGTAACGCCTAACAATCGAGCTTCAAAACCTTGCATAATAAGGATACAAGGAACACTGAATGTGTTCCACTTCTATCCATCTGCTCAAAGTATTGATCAACTTCCCCAATAGGCTAAAGTTCTGATATTTTAATGTTCCGATGTCTCTAATTCCCATGTGCATGCCATCGCATCAGATCTCTCCGTTCTAGTCTCATCTTCCCCTTCATCCTTGTGTGCTTCTTGCCTATATGAATGAACAACCTGACTAGATATATAGTTCGGTGAAGATACCTAGGGTGGTATATGTATAGGGGAGAGGAGAGGGAATAGAGACCATTATCCACACAATTGTAGCATGTTAGTTGAATATTGATTATGCATCCATGGTATCAAGGACCATGGGTACTATAGCGTTTATGTACATAGGAGCTCCCAGGCCCCAACTACTTGCCGGTAAGCATGTAGTCTTCATGAAAGGCACACCTTAACCCCATATAACTATGATCAAAAGTTAATCGTATACTATTGATACGCCATATGGTTCTATGTCACCTATTTCATAGGTTCCTTGGTTCTTTTTTAGAGACAGTTACTTTGTGCTAGTAGGTCATGTAAGCAGAGTGAAAGATATAGAGAAAGCCGCCGAGGTCCATCCCATATATATGGCCCACCTACCATTGCGAGGGAGCAGGACATGCAACGGGAGCTCCTATTCGGTGTTGTAAGCGTCGATAAGAGGTGCTGGTGCTCGCAGGGGGCGTGTAGTGGGCCGACCCGGTACCTGCTAAAGAAAGCAACATGAAGAAAAAAACCAGAGAAAAATTTGTATCGTCAATGGGAGAACCAGGACTCAAACTCCTCTCGTCAACAACAACATGCAGGCACAATAACCACTAGAGCGAGCTCACCTTAACGACCAATATCAGGAAAGAGCACTATTTGAGCCTTCTTCTAGTACAACATTAACATATACTAATATATAGATAATATAAATTATAAGAAAATGACCCAAAAATTTTAAAAGGAATTCAAGATTTCTTTCTAAAATGATGAATTTTGAAAAAAAATGAAAGGTTCATACAAATTGGAAAAAGTTCTTAAATTTGAGAAAACATCATGAATTTGAAATAAGTTCATGAAATTCCATAAGTTCAGAAATTGGATAAAAATGCATCGAATGTAAAAAAACATTTAAATTTGAAAAAGGTTAATCAAATTTGAAAAAAAAAGTTCATCCAATTTGAAAATAGTTCACGAAAATTGAAAAAAAATACAAGAAAATTGCAAAAGTTCATTAAAAATGAGAAGGCTCTTTGAATTTGAATTTTTTATCAAATTTGACAAAATTTATCGTAAATGAAAAATAGTTTATAAAATTCGACAAAAAAGTTCATTGTTTATCAAAAAAGTTCATCAAAACTGAAAAAATATTTATTGAATTTGAAAAAAAATAGTTCATTGATTTTGAAAAAAGTTCTTCAAAATTAAAAAAGGCAGACTGATTTTGAAAGGAGTTCATAAAATTTTTAAAGAAGTACATAAAATAAAAATGTTTATCCATTTTGTAAAAAGTTTGTGAACTATCAAAAATAAGAATATAGAAAATAAATAAATTTGAAGAAAGGTCATGAGATTCAAAAGAGGTTCATGAATTTGAAAACTACACAAATTTAGGAAAAGTTCATGAATTTTTTTTAAAAAAAGGAAAGAGAAAGAACATAGCAAAAGAAAAACAGAAGAAAACCAGCCATAAGCAAACCAGAAAAAAAGCAAAAAGAGAAAACAGCTGCGGTTGTTTAGTATTAAAGATAAGTAAAAAAACAAACTAGGTACAAACATGACGTTAGTCCACTTGGTAACTGCCTTTGCTACTGAAATGTAGCTTTGCGGTTCGAATCCCATAACTCATTATTTCATTTTCACGATCCAGACCACACATTGCACACAGCCGTGTTGACATTCTAAAAAAAATAACACCCGTGTTGACAGGGGTAGTTATGGCTCCTTCATAGTGCCAAGCTGCCATTACAGTTTGGAGCTGAATAATTCTATGTGTATCCTCCACTACGTAGAGTACGGATGTGGCTGCAGTGATCTAGGAGCCGCCGCCATATGTCAACATACTCGTCGGTGGCAAGCTTGCCGAGGGCGCCTTGGAATCCAGGCTTGGCACAGGATGACCTTCCAAGCCATCTGCAGTTGCACCGACGTCGAGGCACAAGAACGACAAGCACGGGAATGATCTCCTGATGGAGGAGTCATCGAGCCAAGGGTCCGTTCAGAAACGGCACTTGGCACCATCTCCAAGTGTCCACGATGTCGAGGCTCGAAAGATCTGTTTGACCTCCGTGTCGCCCGAAAGGTGAAGGTGACTCCAAGGGCGCAATAGATCTGTGGCTTGCATCCATAGCCAACGGACATGTAGCGCTATACCGGTGCTCTGCAAGTCTCGAATCCCAAGGCCTCCAAACTTTAGGCAGCTTGAGATGAACAGGCATCGCCGTGAGAATATGGCAGACAAGGGCCAATCTCTCCCCGCGGGTGAGAAGGAAGCAGTTCTACAAAATTCCATGGACACCCATCGTCAAGGAAGGAAGTAGTTCTACAAAAGCCATGCCATCATTGACCACGCTTTCTCTTGAGAAATATGGTCTAAACGGAATGTCTTCTGCAACTCTTCATCGCCACCAACAATTTTACTTCCCTCAATTGAATCGGAGGCAACAAATTGGGTGTTTGCAGCTGCAAAACACTTGGCTCATTTAATACTGCGACATTTGGGATTTTGTTGGAATTTCCTTGGGCAAATCCTGATACCCAGACAACAGCGGCACCCTACTCCTGGTCCACAGTATTGGAGTTCTTCTTCTGTCTTGTTAGTAGGTGCCAGCACTGTAGTTGTGCAGTTTTACCCAGTATCTTTAACTCTTAACATAAGGGAAATTTTAGGTTTACTCGGTATGTAGCTTGTACTGTTAACTTTATCACATGCAGGGATTTTCGAATCGTATTTCAAACAGAAGTTCCAAGGCCCTACTCCAGTCGTGCTTTGTGCTACACAGAGCAACGCAAATTAAGCAATACGAGTACAAAAGAATTTAGGCACCAACATTCACATGATTCATGGGAAACAGTTTGAGGCTACGCACACAGGAGTTACTCATATTTCTCATCAACGCAAAGCTTCGACTCGTTTGCAGTGCTGGTGTTGTCGCTATAGCCAGTAGGTACAGTTTAGTAGTTTACACATTATTTGCGCATGTATGGCCATGAAGTGGAAACTGGTACTCCCTCCGTTCCGAATTACTTGTCTTATATTTGTCTAGATACGGAGGTATCAAGCACTAAAATGAGTCTAGATACATCCGTATCTAGACAAATCCAAGACAATTAATTCGGAATGGAGGGAGTAGCTTGCAATGGTTCAAGGGAATACGACCAAGCAGTGATGCGCCTGAGTTATTTTGTTTAATCAGGCCATGCATGAATTAAGCGAAGGTCGTGCATTTGGAAACTATCCTGCCATAAACTGCCAAAGTCTGCCAATTAGTAAGTAGTGGCATGTCGTGTTGATCTTGTTGAGATGTGTACTCCCATCAAGGCCACTGGACATGCTGAGTAAGGATTTGTGTTCTCCTGATGCCTCCCAGTTCCTAAGAGTCAATCGTGCAACTCATTTGTTATTTGCTTGTCATCTGCCCTGCTTTTTGTTTCTGTGGTTCTCACCTGGCCTAGAAATGAATGGCGTGGATACCAAAGTGTGGAAGACTGAACGACAGGACCTTGCTGTTTGCTAATGTGAAAATAGTAATATATATATATATAGGCAAAGCAATATTGACCCAAACGAAAGTTGTTGGATATTTTATAACTGATTTATTTTCTTCCTTTGGTAGGGATTTTTTCATGTCACGTGTATGCTAGTTTGTCCGGACTGCTATTTCACTAGCATGTAATTTTCAACTCTATTTGAAGCCTCTGTTTGTCATTATTATGTCTGGCTTATATATTCCTTTTGAGCCAATCACATGGGCACATTAAACTTTAATATAATTCTAATCGATGCTAAAATCCCCGATTAATAATTTTTAGAAAAGCACGTAATGGTCGAGGGATATTCATTTGGTCAAGTCTTTGGAAGTGAACCAATTTCGCAGACTAATTGTGCGTCAAGTCTTCTATTGATGAATGGTCAAAGACCAGTTTCGTTATATTGAAACAACAATAAACATGCTTCAAGTGTTGATGAATGGTCTGCCATCACTCGTAAATGGCCAAATTACCAGTGGCGGGTGTCACGCCCTGCTAGCCATTAATGTGACCCACTAATAAGCAGTTTCTTCTAGTAATGTGAGTGAAATAATATTCCACATAAGACATCAAAGCGTCAAATTTGGGCTTCGATCCCTAAGACTACCCACAGTGAAAGTAATATAGGTGGTAACATCACATTTCTAAGCAAAATAGATGATGTGATGAGTAATTAATGAGAAAGAGAGGTATGTGGTAAACATAGCTAGTTACTGTCACATCACACATACCAAGACAACATGAGTCAACAACATAACAAATAAAATGTTGCATGACACTACACATATGTTACTCCCCACTATAGAGGTACTAACATAGACTAGTAACATATGCATGTTACTAGTCTAAGTTACTATCTATTATGACTAGTCTAATGAGTTGGGAGTATCACTGCCCTTTTAACCATCCACCACATGTTGGTTCTAATAACAGAAGTAACTAATTGCTACCATTAGAGCATGGGAACCACTAGGGATCAGACTACTGATCTCTTGCTTCACATCAGACCACTAGATGGCCGTAGGATTAACTTCATGCTATTCGTCGGGTCTGATACTACTAGTGTTAGGCCCTGAGTTATTTCTTTCCTAATTAAATGCTTCTGATAATTACTCCGAGGAATATTTAGGCTGGCCATAGTGGGGGTGACATAACCGGTAACATACACTTGGGACTAGCAAACATGCTTATGTGCCACATAATTAAAGAAGAGAGAGAGGGTTAGAGTAAAATAGGTAGATACCGTATCATGTTAAATGCTATACTACTTTGTGTCATGCATGGCAATAAATATGATCACCTATGATACTATTTTATGATACTATGCACTATGAAGATAGTATCATACACTGGTATCATATGCATGATACTAGTATATGATACTCCCCACTATGACTAGCCTTAGCAAGTCTTCCCGCTGACCTTTACACCCTTCCTAAATCTATGCTTCTAATAACTAACTGCTTCCAGAAATTATGTTAATTATTTCGCTAAGCCGTGATTGCTTCCAACAAACAAGTATGAAAAATAATGCTTCCTTCTAATTGCGGATTTGCTTCCAATAAGCTGATAAAAAATCATTTTTTTCCTGAATATGTTCTTTTTTTGCAGCGCAAACATGGTATGGAAATTTGGTTTTTTTTTGTCGTCGAAAACCATGCCATGGAAACATATTATTCAAA
This sequence comes from Triticum dicoccoides, assembly GCF_002162155.2. Taxonomy (NCBI): domain Eukaryota; kingdom Viridiplantae; phylum Streptophyta; class Magnoliopsida; order Poales; family Poaceae; genus Triticum; species Triticum dicoccoides. The sequence continues at coordinate 36,479,252 of NC_041392.1, forward strand.
AAAAGGGTTCCAAAATCAAGATACTCCAACAATTCGTTCCAAATGTATATATTCTCGGATGAAACTAGGACGTCTAAACTGAAATGGTCCGTTGTAGACAACATGTAATCTAGACGTGCATCAAGCAGTAATGGGGAAATCAAACCTGATTACTGTGCAAGTGAAGCTTGATTTATTTGGATGCATAGGAAGCATACTGCACTATTATTAGAAGCATGATTTGTGTCTAACTCAAAGTTTGCTCAACTATATAGGAAGCATACATGTTTTGTGAAACATACGACGCTTGGTCATTGTGTAACTGAAGCTTCATTTTTGTGGGAAGGAAGCGAAGTAGAGATATATTGGATACAAAATTAAGAAGATGATGCAGCATACATGTGCTATGTAACAATTGCATCTGCTTCCAACAAAATGAGCATGTGCTTCCAAAGTGGTTGAAATTTATTTCTAAAATGTTGCATGTACATATTTCCAATGACCAATTTTCTGATCGGTGTATGTTTCATCAAAATTTCTTTCAAATGAGATCATTATTTGCATCCAAAGAAAACAAAAAAAATTCTTCCAGCACATACTGGACATTGCTTCCATACAACAACACATGAACATGGAAGCACAACCGGATGAAGCCCCTCCTGGAAGACGAGCACCATCTGAAGTGTGATGTCTTTAAGGAGTAGCTTCGACGAGATCGGAGCAGCAACGATGAGATCGGACCGATGTAGCTAGACTGTGGTGGTTAGACAGGGCCAGGGGAAGACTTGACACGCCTAACGTCCTTGTGCACATGCGAGGCTGGGGTCGGAAGCAATGGTCGGACATGAAGAAGCAGGGAATCCCATGTAAGGAAGCATGCATGCTCCATCCCTGATTTGTGGGCGTCGAACCCATCCCTCGACGCTCCGCTCCGGCCGCCATCTTGACGACCTCCTCTTCTCCCCAGAAGCTGTGAGTGTCAATAACGGCGAGCAGCAGCGGCAAGGAGCAGCGCGGTCGGCATCGTTGAGTTGCCGACTATATTGACCTGCAGCAGTTGAGTGTGTGTTACCAATTTGCTCCCATGCTTGTGACTAGAACAACAGACACTCACCGTCCTCTCCCGTCCTTTGTAGATCACATCTGTGCTATGGCGGAGAATTAGGATGCATCGCGAAGAAGATCGGGGATTTGGGCTCATCTATGGGGCGTGCCTCGCTCGTGTATGGGATGTCGTCGCCATGGGTTGGGAAGAGAACCACAAGAAAAGACGGAGTGGCAGGTGGAGGAAGACTTCATCGCCGTGGGTGAGAACGACAGATGGCATAGTCGCCCGATTTGCCGGTCTTGGGAAGACGGAAGCGGGTTCCAATTATTAATGAAAGGAAATACCTAGAACTCATCTAAATGAGATATAATTTGGTATCATTCACTTGGAAAATAAGAACAAATAAAACCCACATCAGCACACACGCATCTTATAGCATCACATCCAATGAATATAAAAGATGAATGAGACCAAATTATATCTCATCTAGATGAGTTTTAGCAAAACTGTTCATGAAAACCATGTAATCTAAGGATGGCAGTTATGAGCAATTTCAGGACATTAGAATCTAACACTATTAGGAAAAGGCCTACTAGTGGCGCACCTGTTTTGCCTACTAATGGCGCACTACAGGTGCGCCACTAGTAGCACGCCATTAGTATTTTTTACTAATGGCGCACCTGTGGTGCGTCATTAGTATCTGGTATAATAGTGGCGCACCATGCAGTGCGGCATTAGTATAGCCCACGGTGCGTCATTAGTATGCCTTCCAGGGGCCATATTTACCCATATGCTTTGGCATACTAATGGCGCACTGGTGGATGATGCGTCATTAGTGTGCTCTGGCTTACTAATGGCGCACTATGTGGTGGTGCGTCACTAGTATGAATATTAGGGATTTTTTTTCTTTTCTGATATTTTCACAGGTTACAAAATATATTATTGGACAGAATATAGCTAGCACCACACAGCAACAGCAGATTCATCGAATACAATGGTAGATTAGTCTCCGAATACAATTCATCATATTAGTCTCCGAATTCAAAAGACCGAACAAAGATAGAACATTACAAGTCTCGAGACCGCGAGTAGCGAGTTTGCCGGAAGTAATACTAATCCTAACAAGTCCTACTAATCATCATCATACAACTTCTACTCGTTATTAATAACAAGTCATACGATCATCATCTTGATAGTCATCGAACCAACCCTACTTAATTGTTCTTAGCACATGATCATCAGTATTAGGCAGGACTTAAATACCCTATTTAAGGTAAAATAGCATAAAACAATATAGACCCTGACTCTCCATTATGGAGAATGGAGATCATCCTGTCTCCAATTCTTGCGCTTCGCTTCCTTTTGCTTCCGAGAACCTCCTTACGACTGTCCATACATTTTTTCCATCCTTCGATTTTCATGTCTCCACTTCTTTTAGAAATCTCGTATGAACAGTTGAGATTCGTAGGATGACCTGGCTGTATGTTCAAAACATTAAGACTAGCTTTATGATACATCAAATGAGGCATACAATTCTCTGGGATTATCTGTTGAAAAATATAGTAATAACTTCATAGTTACCAATGATGTACTAGTTTTAGAAGTATGCAAAAGATGCACGGATGTCGTAATAGTAAAAAATCTTACCATGGTATCTCCATGGTAGTTACCGTAGTTGAACACATGCACTAGTGGCACGTATTACCATAATATTGAGGAGTTTGATTGTAGATATTGTAATTCTCAATGTCAGTACAAAATCCGACCAGATGATTTCTCCTTGTAAGTTGTTAATTCGGAGCCATCGGTGTAGTGGGTTTTGTCTACCATCTCCCACACATTCTTTGAACAATAAAAATAAACTGACAATGGAAATAAGTTGTTAACTATTTTGAAATAATCAATATAAATTAGTTAATAATTAACTATGTTTGAGAAACTCACATAGCGGTAGAACTGGAGGCGTATCAACAAGTACCCAAATGTCCATATTGTCTTGGTCGATGTCAGGATCACCAAGATCCATGGTGATAAGCATACCCTCATCAAAACCATACATCTTGCAAAATGCTTCCCAATTTTTGCAACCAAAATGGGTTACGCTCCCAGAATTATACAGATTTACTTCAAAATCCACATCGTGATGAGTCCTTAGGTGAATTTTCTTTGTTTCAGAAATTTCATGGTCTTCAAAATACATTCTCTCCAAGACATAGCGTCTTGCATGGCATGGGATAAGCTATACTCAAATTGTAAAAGATGAAAATTACACGTTGATGTTGGGGAACGTTGCAGAAAACAAAAAAAATTCTACGGTTTTACCAAGATCCATCTAGGAGTTCATCTAGCAACGAGTGATCAGATTGCATCTACATACCTTTGTAGATCACGCACGGAAGCGTTCAAAGAACGGGGATGAGGAAGGCGTACTCGACGTGATCCAAATCACCGGAGATCCTAGCGCCGAACGGACGGCACCTCCGCGTTCAACACACGTACGGTCAGCGTAACGTCTCCTTCTTCTTGATCCAGCAAAGGGGAAGGAGAGGTTGAGGAAGATGGCTCCAACAGCAGCACGACGGCGTGGTGGTGGTGGAGCTGCAGTACTCCAGCAGGGCTTCGCCAAGCACTATGGAGGAGGAGGATGTGTTGGAGAGGGAGAGGGAGGCACCAAAGGCGTGGATGAGAGGCCCTCCTTCCCCCACTATATATAGGGAGCCTAGGGGGGGCGGCCCTAGGAGATCCAATATCCTAGGGGGCGGCGGCCAAGGGAGGAATCCCTCCTCCCCAAGGCACCTAGGAGGTGCCTTCCCCCTTTGGGACTCTTCCCTTCCTTATCTCTAGGCGCATGGGCCTCTTGGGGCTGGTGCCCTTGGCCCATATGGGTCAAGGCGCACCCCCTACAGCCCATGTGGCCCCGGGGCAGGTGGCCCCACCCGGTGGACCCCCGTGACCCTTCCGGTGGTCCCGGTACAATATCGGTGACCCCGAAACTTGTCCCGATGGCCGAAATAGCACTTCCTATATATAATTCTTTACCTCCGGACCATTTCGGAACTCCTCGTGACGTCCGGGATATCATCCGGGACTCGGAACAACATTTGGGTTACTGCATATACATATCCCTACAACCCTAGCGTCACCGAACCTTAAGTGTGTAGACCCTACGGGTTCGGGAGACATGTAGACATGACCGAGATTGCTCTCCGGTCAATAACCAACAGCGGGATCTGGATACCCATGTTGGCTCCCACATGCTCCTTGATGATCTCATCGGATGAACCACGATGTCGAGGATTCAAGCAACCCCGTATACAATTCCATTCGTCAATCGGTATGTTACTTGCCCGAGATTCGATCGTTGGTATCCCAATACCTCGTTCAATCTCGTTACCGGCAAGTCACTTTACTCGTACCGTAATGCATGATCCCATGACCAGACACTTGGTCACTTTGAGTTCATTATGATGATGCATTACCGAGTGGGCCCAGTGATACCTCTCCGTCATACGGAGTGACAAATCCCAGTCTTGATCTGTGTCAACCCAACAGACACTTTCGGAGATACCCGTAGTATACCTTTATAGTCACCCTATTACGTTGTGACGTTTGGTACACCCAAAGCACTTCTACGGTATCCGGGAGTTACACGATCTCATGGTCTAAGGAAAAGATACTTGACATTGGAAAAACTCTAGCAAACGAACTATACGATCTTGAGCTATGTTTAGGATTGGGTCTTGTCCATCACATCATTCTCCTAATGATGTGATCTCGTTATCAATGACATCCAATGTCCATAGTCAGGAAACCATGACTATCTGTTGATCAACGAGCTAGTCAACTAGAGGCTTACTAGGGACATGTTGGTGTCTATCATTCACACATGTATTACGATTTCCGGATAACACAATTATAGCATGAATAAAGACAATTATCATGAACAAGGCAATATAATAATAATGCTTTTATTATTGCCTCTAGGGCATATTTCCAACAGTCTCCCACTTGCACTAGAGTCAATAATCTAGTTATATTGTGATGAATCGAACACCCATGGAATTCTGGTGTTGATCATGTTTTGCTCTAGGGAGAGGTTTAGTCAACGGATCTGCTACATTCAGGTCCGTATGTACTTTACAAATATCTATGTCTCCATCTTGAACATTTTCACGAATGGAGTTGAAGCGACGCTTGATGTGCCTTGTCTTCTTGTGAAACCTGGGCTCCTTGGCAAGTGCAATAGCTCCAGTGTTGTCACAGAAGAGTTTGATTGGCCCTGACACATTGGGTATGACTCCTAGGTCGGTGATGAATTCCTTCACACAAATTGCTTCATGCGTTGCCTCCGAGGCTGCCATGTACTCCGCTTCACATGTAGATCCCGCCACGACGCTCTGCTTGCAACTGCACCAGCTTACTGCCCCACCATTCAAAATATACACGTATCCGGTTTGTGACTTTGAGTCATCCAGATCTGTGTCGAAGCTAGTGTCGACGTAACCCTTTACGACGAGCTCTTCGTCACCTCCATAAACGAGAAACATTTCCTTAGTCCTTTTCAGGTACTTCAGGATATTCTTGACCGATGTCCAGTGTTCCTTGCCGGGATTACTTTGGTACCTACCTACCAAACTTACGGCAAGGTTTACATCAGGTCTGGTACACAGCATGGCATACATAATAGAACCTATGGCTGAGGCATAGGGGATGACACTCATCTCTTCTATATCTTCTGCCGTGGTCGGACATTGAGCTGAGCTCAATTTCACACCTTGTAACACAGGCAAGAACCCCTTCTTAGACTGATCCATATTGAACTGTTCAATATCTTATCAAGGTATGTGCTTTGTGAAATACCCATGAGGCGTCTTGATCTATCTCTGTAGATCTTGATGCCTAATATATAAGCAGCTTCTCCAAGGTCCTTCATTGAAAAACTCTTATTCAAGTAGGCCTTAATGCTGTCCAAGAGTTCTATATCATTTCCCATCAAAAGTATGTCATCTACATATAATATGAGAAATGCTATAGAGCTCCCACTCACTTTCTTGTAAACACATGCTTCTCCATAAGTCTGCGTAAACCCAAACGCTTTGATCATCTCATCAAAGCGAATGTTCCAACTCCAAGATGCTTGCACCAGCCCATAAATCGAGCGTTGGAGCTTGCACACCTTGTTAGCATTCTTAGGATCGACAAAACCTTCCGGCTGCATCATATACAGTTCTTCCTTAAGGAAACCATTAAGGAATGCCGCTTTGACGTCCATTTGCCATATCTCATAATCGTAGAATGCGGCAATTGCTAACATGATTCGGACGGACTTTAGCTTCGCTACCGTTGAGAAAGTCTCATCGTAGTCAACCCCTTGAACTTGTCGATAACCCTTAGCGACAAGCCGAGCTCTATAGATGGTCACATTACCATCCGCGTCTGTCTTCTTCTTAAAGATCTATTTATTTTCTATGGCTCGCCGCTCAACGGGCAAGTCAGTCAAAGTCCATACATCGTTTTCATACATGGATCCTATCTCGGATTTCATGGCTTCTAGCCATTTCTCGGAATCCGGGCCCGCCATCGCTTCTTCATAGTTCGAAGGTTCGCCATTGTCTAACAACATGATTTCCAAGATAGGGTTGTCGTACCACTCTGGTGCGGAACGTGTCCTTGTGGACCTACGAATTTCAGTAGGAGCTTGATCAGAAGTATCTTGATCATCATCATTAACTTCCTCTCTAGTCGGTGCAGGCACCTCAGGAACATTTTCTTGAGTTGTGCCTTTTTCCGGATCAAGAGGTAATACTTCATCAAGTTCTACTTTCCTCCCACTTATTTCTTTCGAGGGAAACTCTTTCTCTAGAAAGGACCCATTCTTGGCAATAAAGATCTTGCCTTCGGATCTGAGGTAGAAGGTATACCCAATAGTTTCTTTAGGGTATCCTATGAAGACGCATTTTTCCGATTTGGGTTCGAGCTTTTCAGGTCGAAGTTTCTTGACATAAGCATCGCATCCCCAAACTTTTAGAAACGACAGCTTAGGTTTCTTCCCAAACCATAATTCATACGGTGTCGTCTCAACGGATTTCGACGGAGCCCTATTTAAAGTAAATGCGGCAGTCTCTAAAGCATAGCCCCAAAAAGATAGCGGTAAATCAGTAAGAGACATCATAGATCGCACCATATCTAATAGAGTGCGATTACGACGTTCGGACACACCATTACGCTGAGGTGTTCCAGGCGGCATGAGTTGTGAAACTATTCCACATTTTCTTAAGTGTGTGCCAAACTCATGACTCATGTATTCTCCTCCACAATCTGATCGCAGGAACTTGATTTTCCTGTCACGTTGATTTTCAACCTCACTCTGAAATTCCTTGAACTTTTCAAAGGTCTCAGACTTGTGTTTCATTAAATAGACATACCCATATCTACTCAAGTCATCAGTGAGGGTGAGAACATAACGATAGCCACCGCGAGCCTCAACACTCATTGGACCGCACACATCAGTATGTATGATTTCCAATAAGTTGGTTGCTCGCTCCATTGTTCCTGAGAACGGAGTCTTGGTCATTTACCCATGAGGCATGGTTCGCACGTGTCAAATGATTCGTAATCAAGAGAATCTAAAAGTCCATCAGCATGGAGCTTCTTCATGCGTTTGACACCTATGTGACCAAGGCGGCAGTGCCACAAGTATGTGGGACTATCATTATCAATCTTACATCTTTTAGTACTCACACTATGAACATGTGTAGCATTACGCTCGAGATTCATTAAGAATAAACCATTCACCATCGGAGCATGACCATAAAACATATCTCTCATATAAATAGAACAACCATTATTCTCGGATTTAAATCAGTAGCCATCTCGTATTAAACGAGATCCTGATACAATGTTCACGCCCAAACTTGGCACTAAATAACAATTATTGAGGTTCAAAACTAATCCCGTAGGTAAATGTAGAGGTAGCGTGCCGACGGCGATCACATCGACCTTGGAACTATTCCCGACGCGCATCGTCACCTCGTCCTTCACCAGTCTCCGCTTATTCCACAGCTCCTGCTTTGAGTTACAAATGTGAGCAACTGCACCGGTATCAAATACCCAGGAGCTACTACGAGTACTGGTAAGGTACACATCAATTACATGTATATCACATATACCTTTCGTTTTGCCTGCCTTCTTGTCCGCTAAGTATTTGGGGCAGTTCCGCTTCTAGTGACCACTTTCCTTGCAATAAAAGCACTCACTCTCGGGCTTGGGTCCATTCTTTGGCTTCTTCCCGGCAGCTTGCTTGCCGGGCGCGGCAACTCCCTTGCCGTCTCTCTTGAAGGTTTTCTTACCCTTGCCTTTCTTGAACTTAGTGGTTTTATTCACCATCAACACTTGATGTTCCTTTTTGACTTCTACCTCTGCTGATTCCAGCATTGCAAATACTTCAGGAATGGTCTTTTCCATCCCCTGCATATTGAAGTTCATCACAAAGCTCTTGTAGCTCGGTGGAAGCGACTGAAGGATTCTGTCAATGACCGCGTCATCCGGGAGATTAACTCCCAGCTGAGTCAAGCGGTTATGTAACCCAGACATAGTGAGTATGTGCTCACTAACAGAACTGTTTTCCTCCATCTTACAGCTGAAGAACTTGTCGGAGACTTCATATCTCTCGAACCGGGCATGAGCTTGGAAAACCATTTTCAGCTCTTCGAACATCTCATATGCTCCGTGTCTCTCAAAACGTTTTTGGAGTCCCTGCTCTAAGCTGTAAAGCATGCCGCACTGAACGAGGGAGTAGTCATCGGTACGTGCCTGCCAAGCGTTCATAACGTCTTGTTCTGCAGGGAGAATAGGTGCATCACCTAGCGGTTCTTGTAGGACATAATCTTTCTTGGCAGCTATGAGGATGAACCTCAGGTTCCGGACCCAGTCCGTGTAGTTGCTGCCATCGTCTTTCAGCTTGGTTTTCTCTAGGAACGCATTGAAGTTGAGGACTACGTTGGCCATTTGATCTACAAGACATATTGTAAATATTTTAGACTAAGTTCATGATAATTAAGTTCATCTAATCAAATTATTCAATGAACTCCCACTCAGATAGACATCCCTCTAGTTATCTAAGTATAACATGATCCGAGTTAACTAGGCCGTGTCCGATCATCACGTGAGACGGACTAGTCAACGTCGGTGAACATCTTCATGTTGATCGTATCTTCTATACGACTCATGCTCGACCTTTCGGTCTTCTGTGTTCCGAGGCCATGTCTGTACATGCTAGGCTCGTCAAGTCAACCTAAGTGTTTGCATGTGTAAATCTGTCTTACACCCGTTGTATGTGAACGTTGGAATCTATCACACCCGATCATCACGTGGTGCTTCGAAACAACGAACTTTCGCAACGGTGCACAGTTAGGGGGAACACTTTCTTGAAATTATTATGAGGGATCATCTTATTTACTACCGTCGTTCTAAGTAAACAAGATGCAAAAACATGATAAACATCACATGCAATCAAATAATAAAAGTGACATGATATGGCCAATATCACATAGCTCCTTTGATCTCCATTTGGGGCTCCATGATCATCTTGTCACCGGCATGACACCATGATCTCCATCATCGTGTCTCCATGAAGTTGCTCGCCAACTATTACTTCTACTACTATGGCTAACACGTTTAGCAATAAAGTAAAGTAATTTACATGGCGTTTCTCAATGACACGCAGGTCATACAAAAAATAAAGACAACTCCTATGGCTCCTACCGGTTGTCATACTCATCGACATGCAAGTCGTGATTCCTATTACAATAGCATGAACATCTCATACATCACATATATATTATTCATCATTCATCACAACTTTGGCCATATCATATCACAAAGCACTTGCTGCAAAAACAAGTTAGACGTCCTCTAATTGTTGTTGCAAGTTTTACGTGGCTGAAATAGGGTTCTAGCAAGAACGTTTTCTTACCTACGTGAAAGCCACAACGTGATTTGTCAACTTCTATTTACCCTTCATAAGGACCCTTTTCATCGAATCCGCTCCAACTAAAGTGGGAGAGACAGACACCCGCCAGCCACCTTATGCAACTTGTGCATGTTAGTCGGTGGAACCGGTCTCACGTAAGCGTGCGTGTAAGGTTGGTCCGAGCCGCTTCATCCCACAATACCGCTGAAGCAAGATAAGAATAGTAGCGGCAAGAAAGTTGACAACATCTACGCCCACAACAAATTGTGTTCTACTCGTGCAAAAGAACTACGCATAGACCTAGCTCATGATGCCACTGTTGGGGAACGTTGCAGAAAACAAAAAATTTCCTACCGTTTCACCAAGATCCATCTAGGAGTTCATCTAGCAACGAGTGATCAGATTGCATCTACATACCTTTGTAGATCACGCGCGGAAGCGTTCAAAGAACGGGGATGAGGAAGGCGTACTCGACGTGATCCAAATCACCGGAGATCCTAGCGCCGAACGGACGGCACCTCCGCGTTCAACACACGTACGGTCAGCGTAACATCTCCTTCTTCTTGATCCAGCAAGGGGGAAGGAGAGGTTGAGGAAGATGGCTCCAACAGCAGCACGACAGCGTGGTGGTGGTGGAGCTGCAGTACTCCGGCAGGGCTTCGCCAAGCACTATGGAGGAGGAGGATGTGTTGGAGAGGGAGAGGGAGGCACCAAAGGCGTGGATGAGAGGCCCTCCTTCCCCCACTATATATAGGAAGCCTAGGGGGGGCGCCGGCCCTAGGAGATCCAATCTCCTAGGGGGCGGCGGCCAAGGGAGGAATCCCTCCTCCCCAAGGCACCTAGGAGGTGCCTTCCCCCTTTGGGACTCTTCCCTTCCTTATCTCTAGGCGCATGGGCCTCTTGGGGCTGGTCCCTTGGCCCATATGGGCGAAGGTGCACCCCCTACAGCCCATGTGGCCCCGGGGCAGGTGGCCCCACCCGGTGGACCCCCGGGACCCTTTCGGTGGTCCCGGTACAATACCGGTGACCCCGAAACTTGTCCCGATGGCCGAAATAGCACTTCTTATATATAATTCTTTACCTCCGGACCATTCCGGAACTCCTCGTGACGTCCGGGATCTCATCCGGGACTCGGAACAACATTCAGGTTACTGCATATACATATCCCTACAACCCTAGCGTCACCGAACCTTAAGTGTGTCGACCCTACGGGTTCGGGAGACATGTAGACATGACCGAGATTGCTCTCCGGTCAATAACCAACAGCGGGATCTGGATACCCATGTTGGCTCCCACATTCTCCTTGATGATCTCATCGGATGAACCACGATGTCGAGGATTCAAGCAACCCCGTATACAATTCCCTTCGTCAATCAGTATGTTACTTACCCGAGATTCGATCGTCGGTATCCCAATACCTCGTTCAATATCGTTACCAGCAAGTCACTTTACTCGTATCGTAATGCATGATCCTGTGACCAGACACTTGGTCACTTTGAGCTCATTATAATGATGCATTACCGAGTGGGCCCAGTGATACCTCTCCGTCATACGGAGTGACAAATCCCAGTCTTGATCCGTGTCAACCCAACAGACACTTTCGGATATACCCGTAGTATACCTTTATAGTCACCCAGTTACGTTGTGACGTTTGGTACACCCAAAGCACTCCTACGGTATCCGGGAGTTACACGATCTCATGGTCTAAGGAAAAGATACTTGACATTGGAAAAACTCTAGCAAACGAACTATACGATCTTGAGCTATGTTTAGGATTGGGTCTTGTCCATCACATCATTCTCCTAATGATGTGATCTCGTTATCAATGACATCCAATGTCCATAGTCAGGAAACCATGACTATCTGTTGATCAACGAGCTAGTCAACTAGAGGCTTACTAGGGACATGTTTGTGTCTATCATTCACACATGTATTACGATTTCCGGATAACACAATTATAGCATGAATAAAGACAATTATCATGAACAAGGAGATATAATAATAATGCTTTTATTATTGCCTCTAGGGCATATTTCCAACAGTTGAAATAGTTGAAGTCATGCTTAATTATGAAAATAACACTTGTCGTCGTTGTGTACCGTTTCAACTTCGAAGGTCTCCTCGAGCTTAATGCTAAAGTGCCGATCATCGTCCAGGTGAGGCATGTCGCACAGACCTCGATCGTCGTGGCACCAGCCGCACTCCCTCGGGAGACTTTCATCGTCTGATGACGACATATCCTACGTTCATAATTCAAAACTACACCGTCTCTTGTGTTGGGTCCAATAAAATAATCCACACTGTGGTGAAAACACGCCCTTCGAACTGGTTTGAGCTATTGGTGAATGGAGATGGTCTTGTTGGGAATATGCCCTAGAGGCAATAATAAAATGGTTATTATTATATTTATTTGTTCATGATAATTGTCTATTGTTCATGCTATAATTGTGTTATCTGGAAATCGTAATACATGTGTGAATACATAGACCACAACACATCCCTAGTGAGCCTCTAGTTGACTAGCTCGTTGATCAAAAGATAGTCATGGTTTCCTGACTATGGACATTGGATGTCATTGATAACGGGATCACATCATAGGAGAATGATGTGATGGACAAGACCCAATCCTAAGCATAGCTCAAAGATCGTGTAGTTCGTTTGTTGTAGCTTTTCCGAATGTCAAGTATCATTTCCTTAGACCATGAGATTGTGCAACTCCTGGATACCGTAGGAGTGCCTTGGGTGTGCCAAACATCACAACATAACTGGGTGACTATAAAGGTATACTACAGGTATCTCCAAAAGTGTCTGTTGGGTTGGCACGAATCGAGACTGGGATTTGTCACTCCGTATGACGGAGAGGTATCTCTGGGCCCACTCGGTAATGCATCATCATAATGAGCTCAATGTAACCAAGTGGTTGATCACGGGATCATGCATTACGGTACGAGTAAAGTGACTTGCCGGTAACGAGATTGAACGAGGTATTGGGATACCGACGATCGAGTCTCAGGCAAGTAACGTACCGATTGACAAAGGGAATTGTATACGGATTGATTGAATCCTCGACATCGTGGTTCATCCGATGAGATCATCGAGGAGCATGTGGGAGCCAACATGGGTATCCAGATCCCGCTGTTGGTTATTGACCGGAGAGTCGTCTCGGTCATGTCTGCGTGTCTCCCGAACCCGTAGGGTCTACACACTTAAGGTTCGGTGACGCTAGGGTTGTTGAGATATTAGTATAGGTAACCCCGAAAGTTGTTCGGAGTCCCGGATGAGATCCCGGACGTCAAGAGGAGTTCCGGAATCGTCCGGAGGTGAAGATTTATATATAGGAAGTCAAGTTTCGGCCATCGGGAAAGTTTCGGGGGTAATCGGTATTGTACCAGGACCACCGGAAGGGTCCCGGGGGTCCACCGGGTGGGGCCACCTATCCCGGAGGGCCCCATGGGCTGAAGTGGGAGGGGAACCAGCCCCTAGTGGGCTGGTGCGCCCCCCCCCCCATGGGCCTCCCCCTGTGCCTAGGGTTGGAAACCCTAGGGGTGGGGGCGCCCCACTTGCCTTGGGGGGCAAGCCACCCCTTGGCCGCCCCCCCCCCTTGGAGATGGCATCTTCTAGGGCCGGTGCCCCCCTAGGGGTCCTATAAATAGTAGGGGGAGGGAGGGAAGCCGCACCCTAGCCCCTGGCCTCTCCCTCTCCCTCCCGTGACACTCCTCCATCTCCCTGTGCTTGGCGAAGCCCTGCCGAGATCGCCGTAGTTTCCACCACCACGCCGTCGTGCTGCTGCATCTCCATCAACCTCTCCTTCCCCCTTAATGCATCAAGTTGGAGGAGGCGTCTTCCCAACCGTACGTGTGTTGAACGCGGAGGTGTCGTCCGTTCGGCGCTAGGTCATCGGTGATTTGGATCACGTCGAGTACGACTCCATCAACCCGGTTCTCTTGAACGCTTCCGCGCGCGATCTACAAGGGTATGTAGATGCACTCCTCTCTCCCTCATTGCTAGATGACTCCATAGATTGATCTTGGTGATGCGTAGAAAATTTTAAAATTCTGCTACGTTCCCCAACAGTGGCATCATGAGCTAGGTCTATGCGTAGTTTCTATGCACGAGTAGAACACAAAGCAGTTGTGGGCATGGATATTGTCAATTTGCTTGTAGTTACTAGTCTTATCTTGATTCGGCGGCATCGTGGGATGAAGCGGCCCGGACCGACCTTACACGTACGCTTACGTGAGACTGGTTCCACTGATTGACATGCACTAGTTGCATAAGATGGCTGGCGGGTGCCTGTCTCTCCCACTTTAGTCGGATCGGATTCGATGAAAAGGGTCCTTATGAAGGGTAAATAGAAATTGGCATATCACGTTGTGGTTTCGGCGTAGGTAAGAAACGTTCTTGCTAGAAACCTATAGCAGCCACGTAAAAACTTGCAACAACAATTAGAGGACGTCTAACATGTTTTTGCAGCATGTGCCCTGTGATGTGATATGGCCAAAAGGATGTGATGAATGATATATGTGATGTATGAGATTGATCATGTTCTTGTAATAGGAATCACGACTTGCATGTCGATGAGTATGACAACCGGCAGGAGCCATAGGAGTTGTCTTTATTTATTTATGACCTGAGTGTCAAGATAAACGTCATGTAATTACTTTACTTTATTGCTAAAGCGTTAGCCATAGTAGTAGAAGTAATAGAAGATGAGACAACTTCAAGAAGACACGATGATGGAGATCATGATGATCGAGATCATGGTGTCATGCCGGTGACAACGATGATCATGGAGCCCCGAAGATGGAGATCAAAAGGAGCAAATGATGTTGGCCATATCATGTTACTATTTGATTGCATGTGATGTTTATCATGTTTTACATCTTATTTGCTTACAATGACGGTAGCTTAAATAAGATGATCCCTCGTAATTATTTCAAGAAAGTGTTCACCCTAACTGTGCACCGTTGCGAAGGATCGTTGTTTCGAAGCACCACGTGATGATCGGGTGTGATAGATTCTAACGTTCGAATACAACGGGTGTAAGGCAATTTTACACATGCAATACACTTAGGTTGACTTGACGAGCCTAGCATGTACATACATGGCCTCGGAACACGAAAGACCGAAAGGTCGAGCATGAGTTGTATAGAAGATACGATCAACACGAAGATGTTCACCGATGTTGGCTAGTCCGTCTCACGTGGTGATCGGACACGGCCTAGTTAACTCGGATCATGTTTCACTTAGATAACTAGAGGGATGTCTATCTGATTGGGAGTTCATTGAGTAATTTGATTAGATGAACTTAATTATCATGAACTTAGTCTAAAATCTTTACAATATGTCTTGTAGATCAAATGGCCCACGTTGTCCTCAACTTCAACGCGTTCCTAGAGAAAACCAAGCTGAAAGATGATGGCAGCAACTATACGGACTGGGTCCGAAACCTGAGGATCATCCTCATAGCTGCCAAGAAAGATTATGTCCTAGAAGCACCGCTAGGTGACGCACCTATCCCAGAGAACCAAGACGTTATGAACGCTTGGCAGTCACGTGTTGATGATTACTCCCTCATTCAGTGTGGCATGCTTTACATCTTAGAACTGGGGCTCCAAAAGCATTTTGAGAGACACGGAGCATATGAGATGTTCGAAGAGCTGAAAATGGTTTTCCAAGCTCATGCCCGGGCGAGAGATATGAAGTCTCCGACAAGTTCTTCAGCTGTAAGATGGAGGAAAATAGTTCTGTCGGTGAGCACATACTCAAAATGTCTGGGTTGCATAACCGTTGGACTCAGCTGGGAGTTAATCTCCCGGATGACGCGGTCATTGACAGAATCCTTCAGTCGCTTCCACCGAGCTACAAGAGCTGTGTGATGAACTTCAATATGCAGGGGATGGAAAAGACCATTCCTGAGGTATATACAATGCTGAAATCAACAGAGGTGGGAATCAAAAAGGAACATCAAGTGTTGATGGTGAATAAAACCACTAAGTTCAAGAAAGGCAAGGGTAAGAAGAACTTCAAGAAGGACGGCAAGGGAGTTGCCGCGCCCGGTAAGCAAGCTGCCGGGAAGAAGCCAAAGAATGGACCCAAGCCCGAGACTGGGTGTTTTTATTGCAAGGGAAGTGGTCACTGGAAGCGGAACTGCCCCAAATACTTAGCGGACAAGAAGGCCGGCAACACTAAAGGTATATGTGATATACATGTAATTGATGTGTACCTTACCAGTACTCGTAGTAGCTCCTGGGTATTTGATACCGGTGCGGTTGCTCACATTTGTAACTCAAAGCAGGAGCTGCGGAATAACCGGAGACTGGCGAAGGACGAGGTGACGATGCGCGTCGGGAATGGTTCCAAGGTCGATGTGATCGCCGTTGGCACGCTACCTCTACATTTACCTACGGGATTAGTTTTAAACCTCAATAATTGTTATGTAGTGCCAGCTTTGAGCATGAACATTGTATCAGGATCTCGTTTAATTTGAGATGGCTACTCGTTTAAATCCGAGAATAATGGTTGTTCTATTTATATGAGAGTTATGTTTTATGGTCATGCTCCGTTGGTGAATGGTTTATTCTTAATGAATCTCGAGTGTAATGTTACACATATTCATAGTGTGAATACCAAAAGATGTAAGGTTGATAATGATAGTTCCACATACTTGTGGCACTGCCGCCTTGGTCACATAGGTGTCAAACGCATGACGAAGCTCCATGCAGATGGACTTTTGGAGTCTCTTGATTACGAATCATTCGATACGTGCGAACCATGCCTCATGGGTAAAATGACCAAGACTCCGTTCTCAGGAACGATGGAGCGAGCAACCAACTTATTGGAAATTATACATACTGATGTGTGCGGTCCAATGAGTGTTGAGGCTCGCGGTGGCTATCGTTATGTTCTCACCCTCACTGATGACTTGAGTAGATATGGGTATGTCTACTTAATGAAACACAAGTCTGAGACCTTTGAAAAGTTCAAGGAATTTCAGAGTGAGGTTGAGAATCAACGTGACAAGAAAATCAAGTTCTTGCGATCAGATCATGGGGGAGAATGCTTGAGTCACGAATTTGGCACACACTTAAGGAAATGTGGAATAGTTTCACAACTCACGCCGCCTGGAACACCTCAGCGTAATGGTGTGTCCGAACGTCGTAATCACACTCTATTGGATATGGTGCGTTCTATGGTGTCTCTTACCGATTTACCGATGTCATTTTGGGGCTATGCTTTAGAGACTTCCGCATTCACTTTAAATAGGGCTCCGTCGAAATCCATTGAGACGACACCGTATGAATTATGGTTTGGGAAGAAACCTAAGCTGTCGTTTCTAAAAGTTTGGGGATGCGATGCTTATGTCAAGAAACTTCGACCTGAAAAGCTCGAACCCAAATCAGAAAAATGCGTCTTCATAGGATACCCTAAAGAAACTATTGGGTATACCTTCTACCTCAGATCCGAAGGCAAGATCTTTGTTGCCAAGAATGGGTCCTTTCTAGAGAAAGAGTTTCTCTCGAAAGAAATAAGTGGGAGGAAAGTAGAACTTGATGAAGTATTACCTCTTGAACCGGTGAGCAACGCAGCTCAAGAAAATGTTCCTGAGGTGCCTGCACCGACTAGAGAGGAAGTTGATGATGATGATCATGAAACTTCAGATCAAGTTGCTACTGAACTTCGTAGGTCCACGAGGACACGTTCCGCACCAAAGTGGTACGGCAACCCTGTCTTGGAAATCATGTTGTTAGACAACGGTGAACCTTCGAACTATGAAGAAGCGATGGCGGGCCCGGATTCCGACAAATGGCTAGAAGCCATGAAATCCGAGATAGGATCCATGTATGAAAACAAAGTATGGACTTTGACTGACTTGCCCGTTGATCAGCGAGCCATAGAAAATAAATGGATCTTTAAGAAGAAGACAGACGCGGATGGTAACGTAACCATCTATAAAGCTCGGCTTGTCGCTAAGGGTTATCGACAAGTTCAAGGTGTTGACTACGATGAGACTTTCTCACCCGTAGCGAAGCTGAAGTCCGTCCGAATCAAGTTAGCAATTGCCGCATTCTATGATTATGAGATATGGCAAATGGACGTCAAAACGACATTCCTTAATGGTTTCCTTAAGGAAGAATTGTATATGATGCAGCCGGAAGGTTTTGTCGATCCTAAGAATGCTGACAAGGTGTGCAAGCTCCAATGCTCGATTTATGGGCTGGTGCAAGCATCTCGGAGTTGGAACATTCATTTTGATGAGATGATCAAAGCGTTTGGGTTTACGCAGACTTATGGAGAAGCCTGCATTTACAAGAAAGTGAGTGGGAGCTTTGTAGCATTTCTCATATTATATGTAGATGACATACTGTTGATGGGAAATGATATATAATTCTTGGAAAGCATAAAGGCCTACTTGAACAAGTGTTTTTCAATGAAGCACCTTGGAGAAGCTGCTTATATATTAGGCATCAAGATCTATAGAGATAGATCGAGACGCCTCATTGGTCTTTCACAGAGTACGTACCTTGACAAGATATTGAAGAAGTTCAAAATGGATCAGTCAAAGAAGGGGTTCTTGCCTGTATTGCAAGGTACGAGATTGAGCACGGCTCAATGCCCGACCACGGCAGAAGATAGAGAAAAGATGAGTGTCGTCCCCTATGCCTCGACCATAGGGTCTATCATCTATGCTATGCTGTGTACCAGACCTGATGTAAACCTTGCCGTAAGTTTGGTAGGAAGGTACCAAAGTAATCCCGGCATGGAACACTGGACATCAGTCAAGAATATCCTGAAGTACCTGAAAAGGACTAAGGATATGTTTCTCATTTATGGAGGTGACGAAGAGCTCGTCGTAAAGGGTTACGTTGATGCTAGCTTCGACATAGATCTGGATGACTCTAAGTCACAAACCGGATACGTGTATATTTTGAGGGGCAGTAAGCTGGTGCAGTTGCAAGCAAAGCGTTGTGGCGGGATCTAAATGTGAAGCGGAGTACATGGCAGCCTCGGAGGCGGCACAAGAGGCAATTTGGGTGAAGGAGTTCATTACCGACCTAGGAGTCATACCCAATGCGTCGGGCCCGATGACTCTCTTCTGTGACAACACTGGAGCTATTACCCTTGCCAAGGAGCCCAGGTTTCACAGGAAGACCAGGCATATCAAGCGTCGCTTCAACTCCATTCGTGAAAGTGTTCAAAATGGAGACATAGAGATTTGTGAAGTACATACAGACCTGAATGTGGCAGATCCGTTGACTAAACCTCTCCCTAGAGCAAAACATGATCAACACCAGAACTGCATGGGTGTTTGATTCATCACAATGTAACTAGACTATTGACTCTAGTGCAAGTGGGAGACTGTTGGAAATACGCCCTAGAGGCAATAATAAAATGGTTATTATTATATTTCTTTGTTCATGATAATTTTCTATTGTTCATGCTATAATTGTGTTATCCGGAAATCGTAATACATGTGTGAATACATAGACCACAACACGTCCCTAGTGAGCCTCTAGTTGACTAGCTCGTTGATCAAAAGATAGTCATGGTTTCCTGACTATGGACATTGGATGTCATTGATAACGGGATCACATCATTATGAGAATGATGTGATGGACAAGACCCAATCCTAAGCATAGCTCAAAGATCGTGTAGTTCGTTTGTTGTAGCTTTTCTGAATGTCAAGTATCATTTCCTTAGACCATGAGATTGTGCAACTCCCGGATACCGTAGAAGTGCCTTGGGTGTGCCAAACGTCACAACGTAACTGGGTGACTATAAAGGTACACTACAGGTATCTCCGAAAGTGTCTGTTGGGTTGGCACGAATCGAGACTGGGATTAGTCACTCCGTATGATGGAGAGGTATCTCTGGGCCCACTCGGTAATGCATCATCATAATGAGCTCAATGTGACCAAGTGGTTGATCACGAGATCATGCATTACGGTACGAGTAAAGTGACTTGCCGGTAACGAGATTGAACGAGGTATTGGGATACCGACGATCGAGTCTCGGGCAAGTAACGTACCGATTGACAAAGGGAATTGTATATGGACTGATTGAATCCTCGACATCGTGGTCCATCCGATGAGATCATCGAGGAGCATGTGGGAGCCAACAAGGGTATCCAGATCCCGTTGTTGGTTATTGACCGGAGAGTCGTCTCGGTCATGTCTGCGTGTCTCCCGAACCCGTAGGGTCTACACACTTAAGGTTCGGTGACGCTAGGGTTGTTGAGATATTAGTATACGGTAACCCAAAAGTTGTTCGGAGTCCCGGATGAGATCCCGAACATCACGAGGAGATCCGGAATGGTCCGGAGGTGAAGATTTATATATAGGAAGTCAAGTTTCGGCCATCGGGAAAGTTTCAGGGGTAATCGGTATTGTACCGGGACCACGGTCCCGGGGGTCCACCGGGTGGGGCCACCTATCCCGGAGGGCCCCATGGGCTGAAGTGGGAGGAGAACCAGCCCCTGGTGGGATGGTGCGCCCCCCCATGGGCCTCCCCCTGCGCCTAGGGTTGGAAACCCTAGGGGTGGGGGCGCCCCACTTGCCTTGGGGAGCAAGCCACCCCTTGGCCGCCGCCCCCCCTTGGAGATGGCATCTCCTAGGGCCGGAGCCCCCCCTAGGGGTCCTATAAATAGTGGGGGGAGGGAGGGAAGCCGCACCCTAGGCCCTGGCCTCTCCCTCTCCCTCCCGTGACACTCCTCCATCTCCCTGTGCTTGGCGAAGCCCTGCCGAGATCGCCGTAGTTTCCACCACCACGCCGTCGTGCTGCTGGATCTCCATCAACCTCGCCTTCCCCCTTGCTGGATCAAGTTGGAGGAGACGTCTTCCCAACCGTACATGTGTTCAACGCGGAGGTGCTGTCCGTTCAGCGCTAGGTCATTGGTGATTTGGATCACGTCGAGTACGACTCCATCAACCCGGTTCTCTTGAACGCTTCCACGCGCAATCTACAAGGGTATGTAGATGCACTCCTATCTACCTCGTTGCTAGATGACTCCATAGATTGATCTTGGTGATGCATAGAAAATTTTAAAATTCTGCTACGTTCCCCAACAGGTCTAAGATTTTCAGTAGTAAGAAGTGAAGTGGTGATTTTGAGAGCAAATGGTTAGGATGAGTGGTTCCTCTTTCCTGTTTAGTTTTACAATAGAATATTGTTAGTCATGCACACTTGTGCATTCAGCCAGGCCCAGTGGAGGGCCTAAAAACATTTCTTTCTTTAAGCCTGCTACATCCATCTCAAGTATTTATGGTCAAGGGTTAGTAGGGCCATCCAAATAGAATATGTATAACACAAGAGGCAGTTGATCCTACTTAATTAAGTACTAAGATACCATGGCCCATGCATTAGTCGCAAGTACCCCATATGTCCTATTTTTAGCAAAGTCGTGCTAAAATTCACGGAAAATTTCAGCATTACCTTTGCTGAAAATAGGACATATAGAGTACCCGAATTTGCCGGAACGGAAGTTAATCGACATTCCGGCAAACTCAAGGGCCTCTCGCGGTACCTGCAAAATCATCACGACACGATGGTCGGAGACAAAACCCAGCAAACTAGCACCACAATGTGCCTCTACTTTCATATGGATGAAAAGGCCACAGACCATATGGTCCTCTGCTTTCATATGGACAAAAATCAGCTCAACTTATGTGAGCTTCCATTCCAGATCTAATAGGTCACCCAACAAAAAATCATCAATAGTTTTAGCTGAAAAAAAATCATGGATGTTGGTCTTATACTTGTTTTTTTAATGTACTTATGACAATCAGCAGCATGTCTATCCATGCCAACAATCTCTAGATGTTCAACAAAACATGTGCTATTTAATTAGGAAAGTAGGACCAAACTACATTCAACTGTCAAACGATGTTACCATTCATCTAGCAATACAAAAAAACACAGAAATTGCAAGGTCTGGACTGAATGCTTTTGAGTTTATTAAGTACCTTCAGTTCGGAGCTTTAAATGTCAAAAGAGCTTCACAAAATCTTGAATCCGCCAAATCACTCTTAATAGTTCTGCATTGCACAGAGGCAGCAATGAGTCAATGATATCAGTAGCAATAATAGGTGTTGCAGTTATATAACTTATCAAAAAGGCCCAACTTAGTTAGCATTCTATCTGCACAACTGTCCAAAGAAAACAGATGAACTATTCATAAATGTTTTTGCAATTTTTATTATTTTTGCAATAAGTGTTTCTGAACAGAGGAAGCATATACTTCGTCTAAATGAAAAGATGGTGCCCCTGCAAACTTGGTGTACCTAGGCAACGGCGAAGCTTCTCGGGGGCGAACCTGGGCGGTCGCCCCCCCAACAAAAATGAAACTTTTTTAATACCCCGTCATAGTAATGAGGCGGCACTGCACATACCAGCCTGTAGGGCCCTTTTAACATCTCCTTACGGAGACAAGCTAGCTCCGACCTAGTGCAGCCAGCGACCAACTCTGATTTCTATCATCTTCTATTCTTTCCTCTTGCCATCTTGTGTTGACTGAGCATGGGTGAGCGCCTGCGTAGAGGTAGAGGTGAGGCACTATTCAGCGTGCCTGCGTGTGGGTTGGCAGGTAGCTAGCAGGGCGTCCAGCTAGAGGTGGCGAAGAGGTCAGAGCTGAGAACGGCATCGCACGCAGTGAGCTAGTGAGCAGGAAGCAAGCAAGAGCAGTTTGCCCACCCACTCCCCACTGGAAATTTCTTCCTTGTATAGATTCTTGCATCTTAATTTCTTGGGGAAAGTTTTGAATAGGTCATAGATTTTGTACTAAGGACAAAGAAATGAAGAGCTGATTTTTTGTGTGGGAAGATTGAGAGCTTTATTGATTAGTGAATAGGATTACAATCCATAAGCAAAAGCCAAGAGGATTCTTTGGGAAATCAACTCAGTACTCCATGGTTAAATAATATTTTGGTATTTTTTTTCATGGACTAGCTTTCATATATATAATCAGCGTTAGAAATGTGATTAATATACTTATCAAAGTTTCTCAATAGTTTTCAATGTCTAATTTGTCGTAGTGGTACAATTCCATATTCGGGAAGAAAAAATGTTTGCCCCTCCTAAGATTTGTTTCAAGCTCCGCCACTGTACCTAGGTGTGTTCGTTGTTGGACTTACTAGGTGTGTTCGTCAAGAAAAACCTAGCTGTGCCTAGATGTGTGTTTGTTGTTGGACTTTCTTATTAGCTCAAGACGAAACGAACGATGCATGGGTTAGCGAAGTGTACCTACGCTGATAATCTATCTACTCTAGCTAGTAAGTGGTCATCTGGAAGGCTGGAACGAGCAGGAACGTGTGAGGTTAGGCATTTATTCGGTTAGAACTGAATAAACTGCAGAATGATCTCGCTCCTTTCTGCCAACTCATGAACGCTGTCCAGTCCCCATTACCAATCCAAACGGTCGAGGGGAGGGAGGGAGGGAAAGGGGAGGAAGGGTGGAGAGGGAGGAAGGAGGAAGGAGGAGAGGTACCTGGGCGGGCGCGGCCGGTCGCCGAAGGGGTCAGGGTCGGGGTCGGGGTCGGCGGCGGCGGCGGCGTCTAAGGGATGGCTCGAGGGCGTCCGAGCTCATCCGGGTCCTCGTAGTCAAAGAGGAAGACGGCGGCGGTCCTCCTGGGCACCTCGGTTGGTCGTGGGGAGGCCGGCGGCCACGTGCTTCGTGGGTCAGCGGCGGTCGTCGTCCTGCACCCCGTGCGGTCGTCGGCAGTGCAGCAAATGCAGTGGTGGGGGCGCGGTGGCGGCGGCGCGGGGAAGCCGGAGCGAGTGTGGAGCGGGCGCGGGGAGGGAAGAGGGATCTGGCGAGGGAGAGGGAAGGGGGGATCGGGCGAAGGGGTATCCAGCTAGAGGGGGAATGTTAGTAATGGCGCACCATCTAGGGGTGCGCCATAAAAACACTCATAGCAATGGCGCACCATCCTCTGGTGCGCCATTAGTAACTTTTTTTTCTGATAGCAACGGCGCACCCTCCTGCGGTGCGCCATCAGTAACTTCTTTTTTTCATTATTTCTTGTTGCATATAATAATTTGTTTTTTTATCAAATTTGTTATTTTCATGAGGACTAGAACAGAACACATCATCAAATATCATCAAATTTGTTTTTTAAATATCATTATTTTTTATTTTTAATTGAAAATATCATCAAATTTGTTATTTGAAAATATCATCAAATTTGTTATTTAAAAATATCATCAAAAAGCGAGGGAGGGTGCGGGGTGTCGGCGGCGGCGGTGGAGCGGGCCGGGGAAGGGTGCGGGGGTCGGCGGCGCCCGGTGGAGCGGGGGAGGATTCGGTGGGTCGTCGGCAACGGT
>NC_041392.1:36504039-36519306 GCF_002162155.2 Triticum dicoccoides
GGGGGGAGGGTGCGGGGGGTGCTCGGCAACGAGAGGGATCTGGCGACGGGGATAGCGATCAAGATGGAGGGGGATCGAGATCGAGTGTCCTCATGAATATTCAATATTTTTTCATATTGAATATGAAAAAATATCATCAAATTTGAAAAAATATTCATGAATTCAAAAAGTGCCCATGAATTAAATTCAAAAATATTCATGAATTTGAAAATAAAAATGATAGTAGTTTTGCAAAAAAATATAGTAGTGACGCACTTGTTGGAGGTGCGCCATTACTAGTTAAACTAGTAATGACGCATTCTTCCCTGGTGCGCCATTAATATTTTTGGAAAAACAAATTGTTACTAATGATGCACCGTGGGTCTGGTGCGCCATTAGTGTACCACACTAATGGTGCACCAGCTCATGATGCGCCTTTACTATATAGTAGTGGCGCACCACGTTTCTGGTGCGCCATTAGTGACCATATCATCTATAGCCCTTTTCCTAGTAGTGTAACTAGACGAGCCATTGGATCTGAGACAAGATGGACGGTACAGAAGACGTGAGAGGGAATGAAAAGTATCAGACTACTGATCTAAAGTGTTTCCCTTAGCGCATATACAGTATGCTACCTTCCAAAATTCGTTGAGGAGGCAAGCTATTGTGAGGGGTCTAGCCCCTGCTAACTCTCTGTGATCTATAAAGTTAGAATATTTCATAACTTAATTGGTTGGATTCTGGACGATAACACTTGGACTATGACCTTACAACCCATTCACAGTTTGGTTAAAATGTGACGTAGGTGCATATTTAAGGTGAGAAACTTGATTTCTTTCACAACGTTTGCACAACACGCATGATGTGTTTGCCAAAGTCAAGCCATGTGCGTCAACTCAATTTATTCATTCTCAAGGACATGCATGCTGCGATGCAGATGCAGATAATTAATACTCGTTCCAAAAAAAATTAATACACCTGTTACGAATGTTACGAACAGAGGCTGTATGTCATCTTCAATGGAGGAAGTACGCGAAGATATTTGATTAAAAAAAAGAATGTGCATGCAGCTTATTTATGAAACAGACTCAAAAAAATACTCTAGAAAATATTTTGTTTCTGGTAACTCTCTCTTACTTCGATTCGACTTTTTGAGCCAATTTATGAAAACTTCTTCATCTTGCATACTCTCTCTCCTCTTCTGTTATTCTCTCTAGCTGTTGACTGCTGTGCACTGTAGAGGAAGGGAGAGAGGAGCCTCTAATATGCATGTGATGGGTGAAAGGTGAACAGTGACCAGTGAGTGCATGTGACAGGACGCATGCAACTTTGCTACGGGCCAAGCTCCAAGTACTAGCCTGCAGGCCTATACTACTATCTGGGTTTACTGTTTACTGTATCCCTGCTGATCCTCCTTCTAGCACATATGCCTAGGAATTGCCAATGGTAATATGTATGTCTAGAAAATAAGAAGCTAATGCATCAGTCCAGACGAATGAACAATGTAGCTTCCTACGTACTTCGGTGCATGACTTGTTACTTGCTTTGGTGAAGCTGGATCATATATATAGGGGCGAGGTAGACTTCATTACTCAAACAAATGTAACAGATGGTTGGTGGAGTATATTCATTTTCTATTGAATGACCATGCATTGCTATTGGAGGCTCTTAATGGATTTGGCTATAATGTATCTAGTTCATTTTCTAATGAAAGGCGTTTGCCTATACACAAAACATCCAAACTATGCAACAACACTTCATAAAAGATATGTTGAGCTCGAGCATGCACACAACTAAAATACTAAAAATAATGAAACATGACGGACAATTATCATGCATGCCAGCAAGTGAAGTTCGACCTAAAAATCTAACCCTGAAATGAAGCAAACTCAGAAGGCGGTTGCATCATGGTAATCATTACCAATCAGTTAGGTTGAGGATACCGTTGGCATTGTGACATCTGCACCTGAACGTATTGGCCAAGTTCCTTATACCTTCCAGTCCCCGCACCATGTGATGATTCAAAATATGACGCAAACAACTAAAATGTTTTACGTGCTTACAAGTTTTCAGTGACAAATATCATCCAATGAGTGCTACACATGAGAAACAAAAATCAGTGCTCAAAACTTTGGGCAGTGAAATCTTTTTTTTGTGTAAAGCTCCTTGAATGTTTTTCTGCATGAACTCCTGCAAGCCCCTACAGAGTTTGAGCATATTGATGTCATGAATTTCATAATTGTATTGTTTAGTTCTGTATTGTATTTTTTTGAATTTAATGTTCATGAGGGTGTAGGGACACTCAAGAACTAAAAAAACCACTCTCTGATAGAAGATGGGGAAAGAGTGAAATTGTGAGCTAAACT
The DNA here is from genome assembly GCF_002162155.2 of Triticum dicoccoides. Classification (NCBI taxonomy): domain Eukaryota; kingdom Viridiplantae; phylum Streptophyta; class Magnoliopsida; order Poales; family Poaceae; genus Triticum; species Triticum dicoccoides. The sequence goes on from NC_041392.1 coordinate 36,506,385, forward strand.
TGGACCAGTCTTATTTACTATTTCTGTCAAGAAAGAGCAAGGATCCCATACCAGGGTCATTTTTTCATCACAGCTACTAATATTGTGGTGGATAGCGGCTTAGGGCGTCGTTTTTGTGAAAGAATAAAATTATGTACATGTGTCCCTGAAGCTCGCTGCCCATGGCTCACCCTTGGAGGCAACATGAGAAAAACTTGGATGAAGACGGTTAGGATCGTCCTAAACCGGAGCCAAAGACTAGGCAACAAATCTTTCACACTATGAATGCTCGGTTTACTGAATACCTCGAGCTGGCTTGTGATCTCGTGATGGTTTAACTAGATGAGTATCGATGGGTGAGTTCAAATTTCTAACATGTATACTTAAATACGAAGAACATAAATTCAGGGACCCTTAGGGCCCAACAGAATATGACAGATGGTACAAAGGATTTGGATACCTGGCACCATTTTTATTGATGGCCGGTGTCCGGACTCACCGCCCTCAACTGTGATCCCTGAGAATGCAAGTGCTTCTCTTTGTTGGTCATTCAAATTAGGGTGTAGAGTGTAGACTATCGGCCAACTTCAAAAGGCATGGATGGCCCAACAGTGGACACTGTCTGCTACACAAGGGACCACCGCGTCAAAGATCACAGGACACTCATTATCAGTGAAGGAAGCTCCTCTACAAAAGCCATGCCATCATTGAAAATGCTTGCATGTTGAGAAATATGGTCGAAACGGAACTCTAGTGTGTTCTGCAACTCTTCGTCTCCATCAACAGTTGTACTTTCGTGCACTAAATCCGAGGCATTAGTGTTCGCACATTTAATCATTGAAAAGGCATGGATTAGGCATTTCTGTTGTGATTCGTACTCCTTTTTATTCAGTGATTCCAGACAAGTCCATCACACCGGTTTCAAAAAAAAGTTCTAACTGCGCAAACAGAAATCCCTATTTTTTGCGAACTTCTCTCACAGCCACGAATCCTCACAACCCCCTCTCTGTTCCTTAGGTTTGTTTGTCCTATGCAATGGCGTAGAGCTTCTCTTTCTCTCTTGTGGTAATTACCTTCGACAAGACCAACGCCATTCTTTGGGTCAACAGTATTGGAGTTCTCTCTCTTACAATTAGGTGCCAAATTGCGTTGTAGTTGTGTGGGTTTACAATCTGGGTAGACCCATCCGCTCACCGCCCTAGGACATCCATAAGGAGACTTTTATTAATGCATTCGTTTACTCAAGTATATAGTTTGTACTGCTAACATTGTCATATGCAGGGATTCTCCAATCTGATTTCACACTAAGGATCTCAGGTACAACCATACTACAATCGTTCCCTGAGCGAAGGAGAGGAATACAAAGCAATGCCGGTACAACATCCTCAGTGAACCATTCCCACGATCTAGTGCTGAAGCCAAATATAGAGGGGTTGCCAATTGTGTGGTGGAATCTTGTTGGGTGCGCTAACTCCTACATGAGCTCCAATGCCCACCGTCCCATGCCACAGCTGTGTACTGTGATAACATTAGTATGTCCTATATTGTTGGCGCCGCCTCCTTGCAGTGCCGCTTCTTTCTTTTTTTGTTGTTGCCTCACACAAATCTCTCTTCTTTCTCAAGAACACAAGGGTACCCACACACGTAGGGAAACACACACACACGTATGGCCCTAGGAGGAGCACAGAAAGCTTTGCCGACGGGCTCTTCGCCGACGGGCTCTTCGCCTTCGTATGGCCCTAGGAGGAGCACAGAAAACAAATGTAAATTTACCTCACGTGCGGGCCTGGCGAGGTAAATTTACCCTCTTGTATTTCTTACTACGAAAATAATCGATAAAGAAGAAGAATCTGCCTTGGATCGTGCCATCGTGGGAGAGAGATTTTTTTTTAGCGAATTGTTGGAGAGGGCTGGGCGGTTCCCATCCTCCCTACGGTCGCGAGCTGGATACGGTGGCCAGAAGCAGGGGAGGTCGTTCCCGCCGACGGGATCCAGTTCGAGGGAAGCGGCGGCGCCGGGTCTAACCGCAACCTCCTCGCTAGGGCGGTGCTCATCCACATCGACGCACTACACGCCGGGGTCAGCACTACCCATTCCTCGCCTCACTCCACCTCTTCAGGTACTCCTGCTACAGCAAGCTAGGACAAGAGGTCAGTGAGGTCTCTATAGGAGAGGCGCTGCCGTGTTAGTCTTGTGTCTCCTCTAGTCATCTCCATTCTTACGTCCCTGATTGAATCTGGATCTGGAGATTTCACCGGCTGCCGACGAGTCACCATAGTGTAACTACCATCGGTCTCATCTGTAAGTTTGGTCACTGCCTCCACCTTCATGCACCCACGACCCATGAGCTGGTGCTCCGCCCTGCATCCCTCGTACCAGGCAGCCTCCATCCCCCTCATGGCATCCCTACCCATTTTTGATAGACTGAAACTTGTTTCTGTCGCCAATAATTCTTCAGAATATTTTGTGTGTGATGAGCTTGACATCTTAACGGGGATGGTAAATTGTGGTAAGGCAATTCCATAGAAATTAATCACTTGTGCCAATTCTAATGAGAGTAGAAGGAAACAACCATGTTATGTGAAATTAAAATGCTTATGTTAAGGCCCTATAATATTAGAGCGATTATCTTTCTGAAAAAAGTGATAAGAGTATTAGTAGCTCAATTTGTCGAGGGCGCAGTTAAACATTCGATTAGTTGTATTTTTTTTTTTTTTGGTTGTTGCTAAGAAATTTCAATATCATATCTGAAGGTTAAAGTGATTCTCAGTTCATAGGATGACCATGTTCTCGTTGTATTTGAGTTATGTACATTTGGGCCTTCATACAAGTTATTTACCTTACAGTGATATCTGCGTGTTTGCATTGCAGGTCGTTGTCAATCTGTATATTCTAACAGCTTTGGGAGGTTTGCTATTAGGCGATGTTGGGCCTACCTTTATTCAGGGGTATTCAGTTGAACACCCACTATTTTTGGCAAAATAAATCATATACATATCATGTATATATATGACAGACTCACGTATTCATTCCTTCCTGCTCATGTGGTCACACCCTGTTGAGTGATCAACAATCGGTGATTTTTCTTTCCTGATCGTGCCTTAGGTTGTGAGTACCGAGATGAAGAAGCGTATTCTGATTGAGTGGTTTCGTGTTTCGTGTTTCGTGTTTCGTGTTTTGTATTCTGATTGAGTGGCAAAATAAATCATATACATATCGTGTTTCGTATTTTAGATTTATTTTTTTTGCTTTGAATACCAATAGATAAAATTCTGCACGCGTCCTTAGTTCCTTACGCTGGTAAATCCAGTATTCCGCCACACTGGTTGATACTACTTGTGTATCCTTACTTCTGAAGTTCAGATTTGTTGGTATACCATATACTGCATTCTCATTTTGTTGTCATTATCGGCTTTGTGCATCTTCTGCCTCTACATGTTTGCACAAAGCTCCAACCTGTTTGATCAGCTCCCTTGTTGGGTTCCCATAGAAGAAGAGACTCTCATCTCCTCTTGGTTGCAATGGAAGAGTAGAAAATTGTGGACATCGTAGACATGTCCACTTTATCATTGTGTGTGTATCAATTTGCTGACAGAGACAATTGAATCAAGTAATTTAGTATGAACTTCTTGAGTGCAGGGGTAAATAAAGGTGCAGCAACATCAAGGGCTGTCGCACGAGGACGCAAGTGGAGCGGTCGTGGAAACACCGGGATGCTTATTATCACCTACGAGGACGAGCATAGCCATGGATATCCACTCAACTTGTCAGCGCTCGCCGCTGATTCAGAAGCCTGACTGAAGCTGCCTATGCCAGAAGAAGATAGGAGACCTCTGAATTTTTATGCCATTGAGGGAACATGTCATTTAGCTGCTCTTTGGTTATTCAGTTTGACAAAAAATCAGAATGCAAGAGAAATTTGTAACACGAAGGCAAATGTTTGCCCGCGATCTTTTTCAAGATGTATAATGGATACTTGATTGGGGTGTAATGCATTCACCTTCTGAAATATTTTATCAATAAAATTGCTCCATGTGATTGTCAAATTTCCTTGTAGAAATAGCTTTATAAGTTTGTTTTTCTAATGTGTGTGTGTGTTTTTCAACAGATTGTGAGAGGCTTGTTGACACGTGTCTTTGTTGAGTGTATCCGAGAAAAATCATGGCAATTTCTCCGTTTGGGATATTTTTCCTGTTTGTATCTTCCTCCAATATTTTTCCTAACTACCGTATCATCTTGTCAGCTATACACCACACAAAAAAGATTGCTGAGCGTGATGGGCACATTAAATAAGAAAGTTCTTATCCTATAGAATGACCTTGAAAATGGCAGTCTCAAAATTCTTGAACTGTATTCGAAAACTTTTGATTTGTCTCACGTAGTTCGACTATAATCACCTTGACACAATCTTTCATCATCCATACAAGTGAAAAGTAATGAATTCAGCCATGAGTGTCTCATGAACAATACAGTCACCACAAGTCTCAATTTTTTTCTTTCCAAAAAGAGGCAAATAATTGCCTCCATCTTTTTTTTTGCAAATTGCCTCCATCTAAACCATACCATAAGAACATGGTACCTCTCCCAGCTAATGTGTGTAATAGATTCTAATGGTCATAGGGAACCGATGCTAGTCCAACCGCCGAAAAACCATACCATATGGCCCCAGGAATAACAAAGCCATTTACTCCCTCCGTCCCATAATGTAAGACGTTTTTTGACACAAAAAATGTCTTATATTATGGAACGGAGGGAGTAATAAATAGATTCAGTGTAAAGGACTAGCTGATGGTCCTGGAAATGTCTCACGTAATAAAACCCATTCCTATGAGTATAGAAAAATCTGTTCGGAGACAATTGGATGCCACTCGGTAACCAGCAGCAGGAAAAATTCAGAATGCACTATTTCAAAACTGGTTACTACCAGACTGATTACATAAGGGTGCCCAACTAATGTAGACTGCCATGCCCAACTTCACTGCCCTCGTACAGATATGGACTTGGTCTTCAACCAGCTTAACTTGCATGTGGCCAGAGATTTCCATCAATTTCATCTGTTCAACAATCAATCCAACGACTGAAATAATCTTATCCATATGCTAGAAGCAACATAGCATCGTACGAATAGGGCTGAAGCCTTTAGGTTCACCTTTCTTCTCAACAATTCTGAATTTTGCTACTGATTATTGAGATTACAGTTGATGCATCCATTCTTCACTGGATGGTGAAGCGTTAGTAATATGGACGCCCAGCAGTTTCAACCAAGAAATCAAAACAAAGACATGTGGAACTTTCCATTAAAATTTCGTTTAGACACAACATTCTATAAAGTAAACAATATTTTGACACAACAGCCAGCCAGAAAACACCCAGTCAAAAAAAAACAGCCAGACAGAAAACAAGGCAATAAGGAGTATACTAAGTACAAATGTCCAAGTTCAAAAGAAAAGTAATTCTCAAGGTAAAAACTGCAGTATATTATCATGAAGATCAAAATGAAGACAAAATCTTTCAGTTGTCATTAAAAAAATTCTGAAACGTGTATGCAAATAAAGAAGTAGGAGTACATTTTCTTCAACTTCATCAGGCTCCGAAAAAAAATTCGAATATACGTTCATATTAGAGGTAATAACTACCTTCATTTTATTTTGCAGTGAGAGAGTTAGCTATTTCCAAACTACAAAATTCAGCATTCAATTCATTGATAAGCTTCTAGTCCACAACAAATGAATTAATAAGATTTCGCTGCATAATCAAACATGAATCACAAAATGTATCTCTGGATCAACCAAAACTCAGAGGTTAGAACAACAAGCTAATACACAATATAAGATACTTGAGTAGATACTTGGACATCTGCTCAGAGCCTCGATGTTTTGCATTCCAAACAAATTTAGCAAAAACATTAATTACAATAACATCATTTAGCATGCTTATGTGTTGAGCAGTACCTGCACACATTAAGGAGAGCTCTCTTGGTCATGGATCTCGAGTTTGTAAGGATGTCGAGGTGAGCTCTTGGCCAGAGATATAAGTTATCTACACATAGCATTGGTATTAGGTAAGGAAAGTAATCAAACAACTATCTGCTGTAAGCAACTTGCCCAAAACAGAATTGTGTATGTCGATGGCAAGTGAAATAAGTTACTGAACTGTTCAATGCGGTACAGATATTTCACAATCCAATCAAAGTGCCACAAGAGTATCACTTTCAAATAGAGAAGAGAAAACATAACAATGATTAGAATGGGGTTTGGGCATACGGAGAAGATTTTTAACCGAGTAGCATATCCAGTGTGAGGTCTGGGCAAAAGAAATACAATTTCTGGGCATCAAACCCATCCATAGACGAGTCGTTGAAGAGATTTGGATTGACCTCACCACTCACCAGCATGTAATGGAGCAAGCAGCCGTGGCCGCCGGCCGGAGGAGGGCACAAAGCGTTCGCGAACGAAACAAGTGCCGCCGCCAACACCACCTGATCCGTCGCCGCGGCCAGCCGGCCACCATAAGCCGCGCTGCCCGACACCGACGCCACGACCCGCTCACCTCCCCGCCGTTGCCGCCGAGCACCAGGCCGTCGCGCCGCCAAAGTGGTCAACCACAGCTTCCCACGCCGCCCGGGCAATCCGCTGACCACCACGCCGCCATGCCCAACCGCCGGTCTCTGAGCCCTCGGCCACCACGCCGCAAGCCAGTCGCCATCGAAAACCGCAGCACTACGCGTGATTAGAATAGGAATGGTGGCGGGGGAGTGGGATAACACCACGAACAGAAAACAGTTTTTTGGCAACGTAAGAAAAAGGGGAAAACTTACAGTGGCACAGAAAAGATTTTAGCTCGTGTGTATCAATGGAAAGTCGGAGGCACAATGGGACGATGGAACCGAACCGGAGAAAGTCTGGCTCGGTCGATCGACCAGGGTGAGGAATACCTTATTCTTCACTCTGGGTCTTAAATAGACTTTATATATATATATATATATATATAGGATGACCCCGGCCTCTGCATCTGGGCGATGCATACGGTCACTTTATTAATTATTCTCACAAGACCTTACAAGGTAATACAACAATAAGTCTAAAGGCGTCGTCTAAGCAACTCTATCCAATTGATGAAGTGGCGCAGATAGCCTGGGCCTAATACCAAACAGATATCGCAGCCAAACCTAACATCTAACACCTGAGATCACATCCAGGACGCCTGCCGGGCATGGGTCTCACCAGTCCAGCGTCCACTCAGAGGCCGCCGCCGCCAACTGCCATCGCTCCATCTTCAGAACTGTATTGATGCATCAATCTTGCTCGGTCCAGTTATTGTCGACGCCACCACGGCGCCCAACGGCACCTCCTCCCTACGCACAAACAGCTGAGCACGTCGCGGTCGCCACTGATACACCTCAGCAGCATGCTGCCAAGTACCACCAGCCGACACAGCTTGAAGTCTTTGAAGATCTGTCGTGTGTAGCACCTGCCGACCAGGCATGACAAAGCGTAGCACCTGTCGGTCAGGCATGATTAGACATCTCCACCGAAACTCCGGGCAAGATGAAGCAGCTCCACCTCCAGCCTCTCTGAGAACGGGACAGGAGCACCCCAGAAAGACACGGCGAAGGGTTGAGCACCACAATCACCACGAGAGCCGGTCCAGCCGACTGCCATGGCGAAGCGACACCACTAAAGAGAACCGCCGCCATCAGGAACGCCAAGAACGCGCTGCAGCTGTCCCACCTTCCCGCGGACCCAAAGCGGCGCCTTCAGGAAGGTGACGGAGCCGGGCACCGCTGCCGCCCAACTAAAGTTGTGGGTTTTCACCCAGGTGCAGGGGGAGGACGAGGGAGAGGGAGCTGGATCTCGAAGCCGCCATCAAGAAGAAAACAACGCCTGGAGCGCCGCCGGCGTCGTGGCCGCCGCAGCCGGCCAAGAAATTACTCCGATCCAGAGCTCCCAACCCCACATCCGCGCAGTCCGCCACCGGATCCGGCCGGACCGACGAGGAGGAAGTAGCAGCACGGGTGCGCCGTTTTCAGATCTGGCGAAGGAGAGCAGCAGGGAATCCCTACACGCGGCGCCCGCGTCCACCGCCAACTCGCCGCCCGCACGGCCGAGTAGACCGCCAGGACGACGCCGCCCTCACCAGTAGAGGCCGCCGCCTCAAACCCTAGGCCCGAGCCCAAGCGGCGTCACCACTTGAGCTACTACTCCACTAAATAGCTTCATGCACTAACCTTCCTAATTTATCTCCATACTCCAGGAGACTCGACAACCACTTGTAACCGAGCCAACTACATGCACGAAGAAAGCTAGCTAACAACTCACATGCATCTAACAACCTCTGTCTAATAACAAGGCTCGGCGACCTACGTGCGTGTACTAACCATCTTAGACCAAATCACCCGGCTTACTCAACAAACTAAACAACTTGCCGGCCGGCTCACCCGACTCAATCTATGCACTCCGTCACGCTCCAGCCTCTGTCGCTTCTTGCAGCATCACATGGCAACGCCGTATCACACGGCACCATCGACATCTTATCGTGCTCGCCGCATCCCACAAAGGCATCCCACAGAGGCATTTGTCGTACTCTTCCTTCCCGAGCCAAGATACACACCGCACAAAGGCATGCAGAACACAGGGGCCAAGTGTACTATGGGATGAGACCTAGAGCGCTCTCGCAACCATGATAGCTAACCTCGTAAAGCCTGATGCTAAATAAGTCCACCACACCATAGAAGTCCACATGTCTGCTACGCGACAATAGACGTTTTTGAGGCCGCATCACTGACTTGCCACTATTAGAGAGCTTCATTACAGAAGGATTTGTTTCGGTAAGCCGCAAGCCTGATGATCACTAATCTCTACTGCATCCCCCGATCCATAAGCGTCTCTCATCTACATGGTGTCTGTTGTCTGTTTATCCCGACTAGCCTGTTCTACTTAAGCTTTGTTGTTGGTGGCCTAGCAAACCACAATATTGAACCTTGAAGCTAAGGATTTTGTCGCTTAGCATACCACAAATTTGGTGTTTTTATTTCCAAGCTTTGTACCGATGGTCTAGCAAACCACCCTATCATGAACCTATTTCCCTCAATATTTCCTGTTTGCTATTTCTTCCTATGGTGCTCTGTTGGTTTCCATGTCTAACTCAATCTGGCATCTGCTTTCCTGGAACATTAGAGGCCGTAGACACCTCCAAAGTGTGCCGATGCTTTTGCAGAATTTACCATAATTAAACATGACGCTCAGTATCTGCAAGTAATAAAAACTTTCTGAATTCACTGCTAAAAATACGGGAACCTTTCTGCGACGACACCTAGATCTTGTCAATCACAAGGATGCACTGCACTCTTCTGGGGGGCTTCTCTCTACTATTTTCTCCCCAAAATTAAATTTACTAACAGCGACCCAAGCAGACAACATTTTTCAACAAAAGTTGGATTTATTGACTCAAAATGAAGCATAAGGGGATACGTAGCCCAATAAGCACACTCCCGCCTCCTGCATAGCTAGGATGAACATAACCAACACTACCAAGCACAAAAACACGCGGACGGCTAGCAAAGTCATATAAGATCAAAGCTATGCGTAGGAGAGTAAAACGAGCCCCAAAGCGACTAGATATGCAATCGACAAACTGCGGTAATGACCAAGCAGACCGCATGCTTACCAAAAAGTTTGCCTCTGCCTCAAATGACCAACAAATCACTATAAGCAATGTCTACGCGTCCACTCATCATGCAGATGAACCAGCCTTCCTACTCAGACTGCAATCTCTGACTCAACCTGACCTCTGCCCATGGATGATTCTGGGCGATTTTAATTTAATGAGAGGACCATCTGATAGAAACAATGACACCTTCCGACAAACTGAAGCCAATCTCTTTAATGACACGAGCAACCTGTTGGGCCTAATCGAGATCCGTTTACTCGATCGCTGAGTTTACCTGGTCCAAGAACCACGACCACGCAACCATGGACAAAGTTGATCGCCTCTTAATTAACAATGCTTGGTCATATCGGTCTCCTCAGAAACAAAATTTCTCTCTGATCACGTCCCACTTCTAATCACTATAGCGACAAACTTTCCGTTGGGAGCAACTAGTTAACGAGCACTCCTTCGAAAGCTTCGCAACGATCAGCGTTACTTGGCATGCTCTTAGCCATTCACCACATGTCGCGCTCTGGGCGCTCCCTCTGAATTTTTTTTTATTTTCCGCACACGTTTTCGGCCTTTTAAACGGTTTTTTCTGGGGGTTTCGACGTTTTGGTTTTCAACCGGTCTTCCTTAGATTTTCAATCAAAAAAATTTGAAAAAATATATTTTGCGCGAGAAAATGGTTTTTTTCCTTTCATGAGAGTCATGGCTTTCCTTCCGTGAGAGGCACAGTTTTGCTTTCGCGAGAGTCACGACCGTGCCTCTCGAAAACGAAAAAAATGTGTTTTCTATTTTTTTTCTTTCGCGAGAGTCACGGTTTTGCTTCCGCGAGAGGCACGGGTGTGCTTTCGCGAGAGTCACGGCCGTGCCTCTTGGACACGGAAAAAACGCGTTTTCTGTTTTTTTTCACGAGAGTCACGGTTTTGCTTCCGTGAGAAGCATGGTTGTGCTTTCGCGAAAGTCACGGCCGTGCCTCTCGGAAAGGAAAAAAACGTGTTTTCTTTTTTTTCTTTCACTAGAGTCACGGTTTTGCTTCCGCAAAAGTCACGGTTGTGCTTTCACGAGAGTCACAGCCGTGCCTCCTCGGAAACGAAAAAAACGCGTTTTTCTTCTTCTTTTTTCTTTCGTGAGAGTCACGGTTTTGCTTCCGCGAGAGGCACGGTTGTGATTTCGTGAGAGGCACGGGCGTGCCTCTTTCGGAAAGGGAAAAAACACATGCTCCCGGTTCAGTTTGTTCGTCTGGGTTTTTTCGTGAAAAAAAAGTTCATCAAAACCTATCAACATGGGATCTAGTTTTGAAGATCTCGACACGAGGAATCCAACGATGAAAGCGGTTCAAGATTTGGACACACCGTTTAAAAGATAAAACGTTTTGAATAAACGGATCTACGAAAAAAGGGAAAACTCCAGTTTGTGACAAGTGGCGCGCTGCATGTGCGCCAGTTGTCGCAACTAGGAGAATTGGAGTGATCTTTGCAACGAATACTCCTTAATTAGTGATTTCGAACTTTCCGCGCCCTCTCAATTTCCGTTTTGAACTTGCTTGGGCGGTAAATCCACAAAGTGCCATGGTTGTCTAGAATTCTTGGGCCAACAGCCCAAAGCCACTAATTTAATCATAAATTTGACTTCGCAAAGGTTTTGATTCCTTCGTTTGGCCTTTCACATGCTAAAACTTCTACGAAACCATGGCTCCCAAACAAGTGGTGCACCTGGAAGGGTCCACTGCTTCTATCTGGGATAACAACTGTCATGGTAGATGATCTAACAAGTCCCTGGATCAATTGTAAACCTGGGCTCAGATAAGGCGACCCGCTGTCTCTTATCTCTTCATAATCATTGATGATTTGCTGGAAAGACTATTGTCAAATTATGGCTTACTAATGCACCTGCTAAAAGATAACTTGCCTTACCCTGTGTTACAAACTTACAATATGCGGACGATACTCAAATCTTCCTCCGAGCTGCGCAAATGCAACCGCCCTCAAATCAATTTTACAAAACTAACTTCATTGCACTCGACGTCGACCATAAGAATGCCACAAAACCCGCCTTTGTCCTAGGGAACCTAATTGCTTCTTACCTGCAAACTTACCTAGGGCGTCTCCTTTTGCCAAACGAAACTAGCAGCTTCTGCTTTCCAGCCAATCATTGATAAATTTTATAAGGTACCTCTCTGGTTGAGCTGCTCTCCTGCTCACTAAAGGGGGCAAACTAATGCTACTCTCAGATATTCTTGACAGCCTCCCGACATACCTCATGGGGGTTCTCAACCTGACTAATCTGATCATTGAACAGTTAGATAAACGACAACATTGTTTCTACTGGTCGGGTTCTGACACCTGCTAAGTAGCTAAGTGTCTGGTTGAGTTGGACAAAGTGTGTAGGCCCTAACTAGCCGGTGGGCTCATTGTTAAAATCATACAGGTGCAAAACGTTTGTTTACTGCTGAAATTTGCCTACAAATTCCTGGATACTACACCACTCAACACAAACAGTGGCTCCTACTTAGCCAAACTAGTCCAAAAAAACTTAGCAACTTGCGGTTGAACAATGTTCCTTCTTCTGGTTAGACATACGGATGCTTCACGAGCCGCTTGCGGTTGCCTTCCCTGCCATTTTCTCTCAGCACCTAATACCAAATGCCTTTTTAGCTGACATTTTGCATGAACGGATCGACCTTTCCTTCGATAGCAAGCTAACTGTGCCTGCGTCCACATAACTGTGTACCTTGCGTGTGTTCTTCTTATGCAGGTTAGTGTATGATAGGCAGATGATGCTTCCTCTCTCCTGGGCGAAGGGCTCTTCACCACCGAAGGCTGCTCCTCACTGCCCAAATGACCATGCCAGAACTGACACACATCTGGGATGCAAAAGTTCCAGGGAGGATTAGAATCTTTGGTTGGCTGGTTCACACGGATAGGATTAACACCAGGCAAAACCTCGAAAAGAATAAGATAATCGATGATGAATCATGTCCACTTTGTTCACATGCACATGAGTCGAGAGATCAGCTTTTCTTCTTTTGCCCTTTGTACAAAGAGTTTGGGCATCAAGTCCTTTGTTATTCTCACAGTCCTGTGGAAAAATTTGGGATGCCAGAAATGCTAAGGTCTTTTGAAATAAGGTGCTAACCTCAACTGTTGTAACAGTTAATACGATAGACGACTTTACGCTCTCGACCCACCAACTTTGTAAGCCGGACCAAAAACATGAAGCCAGGCTCTCGTGTGATCATCTTTCTTCGCGGTAACGCAATCTTGAAATATATTCAGGCGGGGATCCCCCC
>NC_041392.1:36519615-36520137 GCF_002162155.2 Triticum dicoccoides
GTTGTGAAGAAATGGCTGATTGTTGAGTGATGTTCTTCTCCGCCGATTTTGAGTATTGCTGCTATATGTACGGTATTGCTCTGTACCATTGTGTGTGTGTCATAGTTCTACTGCATTATTGATGTTGCATTGCACAGGGAATTTTTTTTGGCCATGTGCAATGTGGGGGGTCACAATATGGACACGGATAAGGCAAAAGAAAACGTATGTGATGTGTGGTCACACTGCAAACAATCGGCTGATTTTGCTAGTGTTCAGCGTGACTACAATATCGTCCCGAGCCTTACGATCAAAACACATGTGATACCCACATCAGATACAGGTTGCTGCACCTATGCAATGCGGCCGCCAGAACGACTGGTTGGTAGTGGTTGGTGTAAACTTGATTGATTGCCTTGCTTGCCGCATACAGAGTACAGGCAGGTTACACATATGGGAACGAGGCCCTAACTGAATACAGGAATCGTGGGAGGTGGGGAAGCGCTGATCGTGGGCAGGCCAGGTGGACCAAGGCGCCTGCCT
>NC_041392.1:36520147-36521989 GCF_002162155.2 Triticum dicoccoides
TATATATGATGTACACGAGTAGGCCACGACCTCAACTATACAAGACAACTAGGAGGTGGGCCCAATACACAAATATGCACAACACATATACTCAACACCCCCCCGCAGTCGAAGCGGCACCGCGGCTGACACAAAAAATGGACCGGAACTCCTCAAATGACGCCGTAGGCAAGCCCTTGGTCATGATATCTGCAAGTTGTTGGGAAGTAGGGACGTGTAAAACACGAATATGGCCAAGGGCCACCTATTCCTGAACAAAATGAATATCCAACTCAATATGCTTGGTCTGTCAATGATGCACCGGGTTAGCAGAGAGGTAGACCGCCGAGACGTTGTCGCAGTAGACCACCGTGGCACGATCAACAGGGCAAGAGAGCTCCTAAAGCAGCTGGCAAAGCCACGAACACTCGGCGACGGCGTTGGCCACCGCACGATACTCAGACCCAGCACTAGAACGAGAGACCGTAGGCTGCCGCTTGGATGACCACGAGATGAGTGAGGGTCCAAGGTAGACACAATAGCCCGAGGTGGAGCGACGAGTGTCAGGGCATCCCGCCCAGTCTGCATCGGAGTAGGCGGTGAGGGCGGTGTCAGCGGAGGCGTGAAGCGTGACCCCAAGATCCATAGTGCCACAGACATAGCGAAGAATCCGCTTGACAGCAGCCCAGTGAACGTCACGAGGAGCATGCATATGAAGACACACCTGTTGCACGGCATACTGGATCTGCGGTCGAGTCAGAGTGAGGTACTGAAGAGCACCACAATAGACCGATAGAAAGCAGCATCCGAAGCAGGAGAACCATCCGTGGTAGAAAGCTTGGCCTTCGTATCAACAGGCGTAGTAGCGGGCTTGCAGTTAAGCATGCCAGCGCGCTTCAGGAGCTCATGAGCGTACTTCCGTTGATAAAGGAAGAAGCCATCCGGACGGCGCACCACCTCGACACCGAGGAAGTAGTGCAAAGGACCCAAGTCCTTGATGGCGAACTCAGCAAGAAGATGAGCCGTGAGCTGACTGAGGAGACCAGCCGTACATGCCGTTAGGATGATGTCGTCGACATAGAGCAACAAGTAGGCCATGCCAGAGCCCTGATGATAGACGAAGAGTGAGGCATTCGAGCGGGTGGAGCGGAACCCAAGCTGGTGGAGAAACGCCGCGATGCGCTGGTACCAAGCGCGCGGAGCCTGCTTGAGTCCGTACAAGGACCGCGAAAGCAGGCTCACGTGGTCAGGAAGCGCCGGGTCAACAAACCCGGTGGGCTACTGGCAGAAGACCTGCTCCTCGAGGTGACCATGGAGAAAGGCGTTGGAGACGTCCATCTGGTGCACCGGCCAAGCACGGGAGACCGCAAGGTGGAGAACCGTGCGTATCGTGCCGGGCTTGACGACCGGAGCGAAGGTGTCGGTGAAGTCGATGCCAGCACGCTGTCGAGAGCCATGAACGACCCAGCGCTTTGTAGCGATCAAGGGTACCATCGGGACGGAGCTTGTGTTTGAAGACTCACTTCCCGGTAATCACGTTGGCGTGCCGGGGACGGGGAACAAGCTGCCACGTCTGGTTGCGCAACAGGGCGTCAAACTCCTCTTGCATCGCAGCCATCCAGAGCGGGTCACAAAGAGCGGCTTGAACGGAGGACGGCAACGGCGACGGCTTAGAGGTGGACGCCGCATGGACGTAGTCATCTAAGGCGTAGCGCGAGCTCGGGCGAAAAAAACCCGTATGGGCGCGGGTGACCGGACCGGCCACAGTCGCCGGGAGGGCCGTGGGCACCGAGAGGGCCGGGGGCGCCGAGGGGCGCCGCGGGGGCCGTGGGCGCCGGGGGCGCCGCGGAGGCCGTGGGCGTC
>NC_041392.1:36522166-36568597 GCF_002162155.2 Triticum dicoccoides
GCCGCGGGGGTCGTGGGCGTTGGGGGAGCCGCGGGGGCCGCGGGCGCCGGAGGAGCCACGGGGTCCGCGGGCGCCAACGTCGGGGGTGCCGGGGGTGCCAGCGCCGCGGCCGTAGGAGGCGCTGCATGCGGGGGGCGCGCCTCAAAGCCAGGGGGCGGGCCAAGAGAGGCGCACGAGCGCCCTGGGAGAGGCGTCGAGGAGCCCACGTCATCAGTGGCGGGAGGAACAGACGGGGGTACCTGGTGAAACGGAAACACATGCTCACCAAAGTAAATGTGCTGGGAAGTGAACACACGGTGGGAGACGGGATCGTAGCACCGATATCCCTTGGAGTTTGAGGGGTAGCCGATGAATATGCATGCGACAGATCGAGTGCAAACTTGTGAGAAGCAGTGTCGGCAGTGCTGGGATAGCAAAGGCATCCAAAAATACGCAAGTCGTCATAAGACGGGGCGTACCAAAGAGAAGATGGTCAGGTGCGTAGTTCCACCGTGGGCGGCAGGGTCTAATGTTACGAAGAAGTGATGCAGTGGCGAGTGCGTCCGGCCAGAAACGAGGTGGCGCGTTGGCATGAAACAGGAGCGTGCGAAAGCAGTCATTCAGAGTGCGAAGGACACGTTCGGCTCGACCGTTCTGCTATGAAGTGTACGGGCATGTGAGGCAGAAAACTGTGCCGTGATGCGACAAAAAGGTGCGGAAAGTGAGGTTGTCGAACTCTTTTCCATTGTCCGTCTGAAGCGCAATGATGGGACGCCCAAACTGCGTGCGCACATAGGAGTAAAAGGCCGTTAAGGTAGTCCACACATAATGAGAATAGTCATCAAGAATGACCAGATAATATAAATAGCCCGAGTTACTGGGAACCGGAGAAGTCCACACATCGCTATGAATCAACTGAAAAGGAAAAGAAGCAATGGTGGTGGAATTAGTAAACGGCAGGCGAACATGTTTGCCAACTCGACAGGCATGACAAGTGTGATCCTCGATCTTATTGCAACTGAAATTGAAACTCCTAAGAATATGACGGAGTGTGACGGGGTTGGGATGACCCAAGCGAGCGTGCCAGAGATCGACGCTAGCGGAGAGAGCAACCGGTGCGATGGTGATGGATGAAGGCGAGTGCACCGGATAGAGCTCGTCGGGGCTGTTACATCGGTGAAGTACCATCCTGGTTCGAGCATTTTTGACACAAAAACCAAGCTCGTCAAATTCAACGGTAACAGGATTTTCGCGAGTGAAACAACAAACAGAAATGAGATTCTTAATAAGATGAGGTGACACAAGTATGTTAGACAAAGATAATGGAATAGAAGTAGAAGGAAAAGAAGTGTGCCCAACATGTGTGATAGGAAGTGTGGAACCATCGCC
Source organism: Triticum dicoccoides (assembly GCF_002162155.2). Classification (NCBI taxonomy): domain Eukaryota; kingdom Viridiplantae; phylum Streptophyta; class Magnoliopsida; order Poales; family Poaceae; genus Triticum; species Triticum dicoccoides. The sequence goes on from NC_041392.1 coordinate 36,523,535, forward strand.
GACAATGATGCGGCGATCGGTGGGGACATGAGTGAAGGAGGCAAGATTATCAGGATGAGCAAACATGTGAGCCGTAGCACCGGTGTCCATGTACCAATCACTACCTCCAGTATAGTTGTTCAGCGTAGGAGCAGCATGCAGCCCGGTGAGGAGCACCGGGTCCCAGGGCGCCGGCGGCAGGGCCAGCGAGGGGGACGGAGACGCCATGGGGAAGCCGTAGCCGCCGCTCAACGACGGTGGTGGGTACGCTCCATACAGCTCCGGCTGCCCCGACTGCAATTGCGGTGCCGTGTAGGCCGGATGGCCTGTCGGAAAAACCTGCGGGCCCGCTGACAGATGCTGCAGGTGTTGGGCGCCGTCTGGATGCTGCCCAACGGGCGAGTGCTGGCCCGCTGACGACCCCCACCAGTACCCGGGAGACTCGTATGCGAGCGGAGACCCGTACGTGGATGTGGGCGAAGACCCGTATGCCCCGTACGTAGGATACCCGTATGTGGGAACGAGCGTGTCGTAGGTGGCGGCCACCCCGTATGGCAGCGGGCTGCACCGTAGGGCGCCGGTGGCGGGGCGGCAGAGACGGCGGCGGATGGGCCTGGTGACGTCATTGCTGGTCCAATGGCGGCGATCAGCGCGGTTCGGCGGCAGCAGTAGGAGGCTTCGGTTGGAGGCAGTAGCGATGCGCGGCTGGTGGGCGGCTCGAGGGAGCTGCGGGCGCTGACGGGCTCGGGTGAACAGGTGCAGTGGCGGCTAGCGTGCGATGCGGTCCCGACGTGAGGCCAATGGGATGCGTATGGACTACAGGATGCAAGCACGGAACTGTAACCTTGCTATTGGACGCATGCAAGCACGCGAGTGCAGACTACAGCATGCAACCATGCATCAACCAAGCCATGCACGGGCGATCGGGACAGCGATGGCTAGCGTGCAGCGCTGGCAAAGCGAGGAAAGCGCGGGCGGGCGAGCGGCTAGGCAGCGCGCGCAGGGAGAGGAGGAGTGGCGGCCGGCGCGGGAGACGCGCTAGTGGCGGCGGCTAGGTGGTGGCGGCAGCATGGAGGAGGCGCGCGAGCGGCAGGCTAGGGTTAGAATCCGGAAACTGATACCATGTATAATGTGGGAATTACGTGTTGTATTCCTTAGGTGCAAACGCACGTATATATGATGTAACGAGTAGGCCACGACCTCAACTATACAAGACAACTAGGAGGTGGGCCCAATACACAAATATGCACAACACATATACTTAACAGACGACGTTGAGGCTGGAGCTTATGTCGATGAAGGCTGCTGTCGGTAGTCCCTTGGTGAAGATGTCGGCGAATTGAGCACTTGTAGGAACGTGCATGACACGAACATCGCCGAGAGCTACCTTCTCCCTAACAAAGTAGATGTCTATCTCTATATGCTTAGTTCTACGGTGTTGCACAGGATTACAAGACATGTACACGGCAGAAATATTATCACAGTAGACAAGTGTAGCTTGTTGAAGAGGTCGGTGCAGCTCGCTGAGTAGTTGACGAAGCCATACAGTTTCGGCAACAGCGTGTGCGACAGGGCGGTACTCGGCTTCAGCGGATGACCTGGAAACAATGAGTTGTCTCTTCAAAGACCATGAAATCAAGTTATCACCCAAGTACACACAATAAACCGGAGGTAGACCTACGAGTATCCGGACATCCAGCCCAGTCGGCATCGGAGTACGTTGTGATAGAAGTTGGAGCGGAAGGTGTGATAGAGATACCGTGGTCAAGAGTCCCTTTGAGGTAGCGCAGAATGCGTTTAACATGATTGTAGTGAGGAACACGTGGGTCATGGGCGGCCCCCGTGTCGTCCTCTTCGGGCCACTCGGGCGGCGACTAGGGTTTCCCCGTCGCGCAGCTGCTCCCTCACCCTCCCTCCCTCGCCGCCACCTGAGAAAGCCGCCGGATCCGCTCGCGTGGCCGCCCGTGATGGTGGCGGCGAGGCCTCGGCCGCTCCTTTCCTCAAGGAGGACCTCGGATCTGGGGCGGCGGCCCTTCTTGGCGAGGCGGCGGCGCCTTTCGGCCGGCGTCGTTCCCGGGGTGCTCTGGCCGGCGGCCTCGACCACGCGGGTGGTGAGACGACGGCGGGTGGCGGCGGTGGCGCGGAGGTCTTCCCCTCCTCATCAGATCTGAGGGTGGCTCCTTTCCCCTGTCTCCCTCGTCCCCGTTGCTTCTCGCCAGCCTCCTCCCGAGCGCCGGTATGATGTGGGTGGGTGTTCGGTGGTCTAGTTCTGGGCCACGGGAAACCGTTGGCCGGCTTGGCCGACCTGGCAGCATCGACATCCCCGACGCCGTCTCCTCCTTGGAGGTGCTGCAGAGGTCCTCCCCCTTTCCACCCCTGTTCCTCCTCCCGGGTGAAAGCCCAAAATCCGGCTTGAATTGGGCGGCGACGGCGCGCTGTGCGTCGTGTCTTCCTTGGGGGCGCCGCCTGGGGAGGGTTGCGCTCAGGTGAGGGGTTCAAGGTCGGAGCTTGGGTGGCTTGGGTGGTCCGGTGACGGCGGTGTCACGAGGTTCTCCTCGTTGGCCTGCCAGTTTACTTGATGCCTCTGCTACCTTTCTTCAGTAGCTGCACCTGGTGGTTTTCCTGCAGCTCTCCGGCGTTCTAGGTTGTGGCGATGCGGCAGTGGCGGAGTGCTCGAACGTTCAAGTGGTGGTGTGCTGTGGCTGCTCCAGGTCCCGAAGCTGGCACGTCCCCTGCTCTAGGGTGAGCGTCTCTCAAGTCCGCCGGGTACGGCGCCTTGCGAGCCATGGCGAGAGGGAAGGGTCCCTCTGCGGCGAGAGAGACGACAGATGTGTGATGTCTTTCTACTTGGGCGTTGGTCGGGCTCACTTGCCACACTCTGTTGCAAGCAGGTCCTCGTCGTGCTCGTGTGTGCCTCACCCCTAGATGGCTGTTTGGCTGTAGTCTTCGGCTAGGACAAGCTTCGAGGTTTGTTTTCTTGTATTCTTTTTGAGCTTGTGCGACCCGTTGAGTTGTAAGCCTCCTAGAGTGTCCCCTTGTATCGTTTGGTCGTGGGGTTTGTGTGTGTTTGTATTTCCTGGCCAGTTGATGGCTTTGTTAATTCAAAGCCGGGCTCTTCGCGAGCCTTCATTCTAAAAAAACATGTGGGTCATGCATATGTAGACAGGCTTGTTGAACGGCATAGGTTAGTGCAGGGCGAGTGAGAGTCATGTATTGAAGAGCTCCTGTGACGCTGCTATAGAGAGTAGGATCGGAGAAAGGTTCGCCATCAGGAGAAAGTTTAGAGCCAGTTTCAGCAGGAGTGCGGGAGGGATGACAGTCAGACATGCCGGCCTTAGAGAGAAGATCTAGTGCATACTGACACTGAGAAAGAAAGAGACCGGAGGAAGATCTAGATACGGCAATGCCAAGAAAATGATGGAGAGATCCAAGGTCTGTCATGTTGAACTCGTGGAGTAGTGAGCGAATAATGTGGTGTAAAAAAGCATCAGAGGAGGCAGTGAGGACAATGTCATCGACATATAAAAGAAGATAAGCAATGTGATTGGGTGTTTTGAGAATGAAGAGAGAGGAGTTAGAAGGAGAAGGAAGGAAACCGGTGGTGTGCAAGAACGTGGCGAATCGTCGAAACCAAGCGTGGGGCGCCTGTTTTAGACCATATAGGGATTTCTGCAGGTGGCATACGTGATCGGGAAGAGAAGGATTAACGAATCCGAGGTGTTGCCGGCAGAAAACTGTTTCGGTGAGAGATCCATGTAGAAAGACATTCTTCACACCTAACTGATGAATGGGCCATGAGGAGGAAACAGTGAAGGAAATATGCCCTAGAGGCAATAATAAAGTTATTATTTATTTCCTTATATCATGATAAATGTTTATTATTCATGCTAGAATTGTATTAACCGGAAACATAATACATGTGTGAATACATAAACAAACAGAGTGTCACTAGTATGCCTCTACTTGACTAGCTCGTTGATCAAAGATGGTTATGTTTTCTAACCATAGACACGAGTTGTCATTTGATTAACGGGATGACATCATTAGGAAAATGATGTGATTGACTTGACCCATTCCGTTAGCTTAGCACTTGATCGTTTAGTTTGTTGCTATTGCTTTCTTCATGACTTATACATGTTCCTATGACTACTAGGAAAATGCTTACCAGTAGCGCTGGCAGACGCGCTACTGCTACGACGCTACAGCTATTTTTTTAGCAATAGCGCTTGTTTGTCCCAGCGCTACTGGTAACTGAAGATAGCAGTAGCGATTTTTGTAACCCACGCTACTACTATCCTAAGTACTAGTAGCGTGCACTTTTCTCCCACGCTACTACTAGCTAATTAGGACTAGTAGCGTGCACCTTTTCCCCCATGCTACTACTAGCTAATTAGGAATTAAAAAAATTTAAAAATAGATGCAGTATTCATGGATGGAAATCAGAGACACATCCAATGCAAGATAAACTAAGGTCACAGAACCATCTCAACTTGAAGAGATCACAATAATCCATTTAACATCAGACGCACACAACCATCATTGAAACATGAGTACCATCCTTAGTGTTCACCACCAACCTAAACAAACCACTTCTCTAGATTTATCTACCAAGGCTCGGAGTTCAGACGCCGGTGGACCCGAATCCTCCCTCCCCCCGGACGGTGGAGTCGAGGTCCTCCACCCCGGCGACCTTCGGCGTCACGATCACCCGGACGATCATCTGTGTGACGTGGCCGTCGGGCTTCACCGGGTTGAAGAGCACAGCGCCCAACGGGCCGCGCTAGTCAGCGTCGATCACCCCTGCGTCCACATCGGGAAAGTGAAAAGTTGTTAGTATGCAAATTTCATCAGTTCAACCAAATAGTATATTACAATTCACAAGACCCATTAAGTTAAGATTCTTTCTCATCTAGCTATTTAAAAAAGCTCATGCCGAAAATATATGCTTAATTCATCACTGGCTATTCAAACTAAATGGTCCAGGAACGCCATTTACCATGGATACCAGTCTAGATTAGTACTGTCTATAAAGTTGCAATTCCTAAAGTTGATCGTCTCTTAGTTTTGTGAGGAAAATGTATTCCTTTTAAAAAGCATACAACTACAAATATCTCCTTACGATCTTAGCTAAGCAATACAGTTAAAAGATAAACACACACCATCTTTTTTTTTGAGAATATAAACACGCATAATAAATATGTGAAAACACCAACTCTTTGCATAAAATGAAGATGAAGAATTCGGATATTCAATCATTATGTGGCACTCACCCTCTTGAGAATGCTGACTCGATCTTGGAATCCATCCATAGCTCACTCATTTTCATGTGAAGAATAAGCTGGTGCCCGTATTGCACCTTCTTTAATGCCATCAAAGAGAGCAGTTCTGGCGTTTCGGTAGCTACAGAAAGTGCAGAGAATAGTTATATAAGAATGCATATAGATTTTACAAGTGCATAGAAAAACATGAAGTCCAAAAGAAACACAGAAATGCATATGCAAACTAAATTACTTTACATATGAAAAGGACTATTTTTAATAATTTTTCTATAAATCACAAGTCAATAAATTCTCAAAACATCATCACTGGCATTGACATAAGTTTTTTGTGTTAGCAGATTTCTTGTGAGAGTATTCGCTATATATAGTACCACATCAGGCAGGGTGCTGTGTTTACTTAGCGCCGCAATGTTTGGCGCCAAGTTCAGTCTTCACAGACAAGTATAATACATTACTGGGCGGGACAAGGCAAAGAGAAACACATAAATCTGTAGTTACTAAATCATTAGCATTAATCAGTGTCTTCTGCTCTCATTTGTTACAATATCAAGTTAGCCAATGTAAACAAAAGAAAGCAAGAACAAACTACTACAGCTTCACCTTCAGATTATTTTTGATCCATTGCAAAAGTATGATATGAACTGGATACGGGCCTACAGTTGATTGAAACTCAAGGCAAAGAAACTGTGAATGAATCAAACTGGATACAGGCCTACAATCAATCAAATTGGATATGTTCTTGCAAGCTACAAAGACGTTCAGAATTACTTGCAATCTGGTTTTTGCAAGCTACAAAGATGTTCATAATTACTAATTATCCAATTACCCTCTCTTGGGCCAGAGTGATGTCTCATGTCTCAGTATGAAGCCTAGGAAAAGTAAACAGATGGGGCAGTAGTGTATTGACATTGACATTTGTGTACTCCATCTCTTTAATTAAGGTTCATATTTCAGCAGCAGCAGCAGCTAAAGCATGTAACTAAACAACTAGACCAAATTGCATTGCACACAATGCATGATTCAGACAGCACCCCAAATCCATGCATTACCATTCCATAAGCATTAGCTACAGGAATTAAAAATTTTACATGGCCCAATTAATCAGACGCTAAGAAATCATGGCAGGGAAATTCGTCAAATCTAGCATCCAATTCGACCTAGATCCCCTGAAACCATGGGGGCGGAGAAAATTGATGAGCGTCATGGAGAGGGAGGGATGGAGGAACTCACGAGCTTGATCACGACCTCCTCGTTGGTCTGCACGTTGGTGCCTGCACAGAGAGACGGAATCTGTTAGATAAAAAAAGAGGAAGAGAAAAAGACGACGACTTTGGGAGGGACGGAGGAAAGGGGGATCTGGCGGCGTGGCGGGGGCGGAGGCGGGACGGACCGAGGTAGATCTCGCCGAAGGAGCCGCTCCCCAGCTTGCGGCCGACGCGGAACTTGTTGCCGATGCGTGGCTCCATGGCCGCCGCCGCCCTGCCTGCCTGTATGCCCGTCCGAGGCTACCGCCGGCCGGAGCCTCGCATGCGAGGGACGGAACGGGGATGACCGGATCGGAACGGCCGGAATTGGGTCGGGGCGGGGGCGGGGGGCTAAGGCTCGATCGAGTGGATCGGAGTGAGGAGGGATTGGGGATTTTTGCGGGGACGGAGTGGAGGAAGGAAGGGGAGAGAGACAGAACGTGACGAGAGAGGGGGATAAGGCAGAGAGGGTGGTGTGCGCTTAGTTGTAGCACATGCCCGTGAGCAGCGCTACCACTAAGTTAGTACCGTTAGCGCGGCCTCACGACCACACGCTACTACTAAATGAGCCGATTAGCTGATCCTATCTATCCATAATAGTAGCGCCGGATTGCACATCCGCGCTACTACTATCAATTTAGTAGTAGCGCGGTTTTTATACCCCACGTTACTACTATGGTCTGTCCTGGGGGTGTGGTGTGGCACACTTATCAGTAGCGTGTCCCAGAAAAATGCACGCTGCTGCTAACTAAAACCAGCAGCGCATTTTTTACCAAACGCTACTGGAATGTACCAGTAGTGTGGGGTCCCAAACACACGCTACTCGTAAAGTTCTATGTATAACCATTTTCCTAGTAGTGTATGACTATGAGATTATGCAACTCCCGTTTACCGAAGGAACACTTTGTGTGCCACCAAACGTCACAACGTAACTGGGTGATTATAAAGGTGCTCTACAGGTGTCTCCGAAGGTACTTGTTGGGTTGGCGTATTTTGAGATTAGGATTTGTCACTCCGATTGTTGGAGAGGTATCTCTGGGCCCACTCGGTAATGCACATCACTATAAGCCTTGCAAGCATTGCAACTAATAAGTTAGTTGCAGGATGATGTATTATGGAACGAGTAAAGAGACTTGCCGGTAACGAGATTGAACTAGGTATTGAGATACCGACGATCGAATCTCGGGCAAGTAACATACCGATGAGAAAGGGAACAACATATGTTGTTATGCGGTTTGACTGATAAAGATTTTCGTAGAATATGTAGGAGCCAATATGAGCATCCAGGTTCCGCTATTGGTTATTGACCGGAGACGTGTCTCGGTCATGTCTACATAGTTCTCGAACCCGTAGGGTCCGCACGCTTAACGTTACGATGACAGTAATATTATGAGTTTATATGTTTTGATGTACCGAAGGTTGTTCGAAGTCCCGGATGTGATCAAGGACATGACGAGGAGTCTCGAAATGGTCGAGACATAAAGATTGATGTATTGAAAGCCTATATTTGGATGTCGGAAGTGTTCCGGGTGAAATCGGGATTTTACCGGAGTACCGGGAGGTTACCGGAACCCCCCGGGGGCTTAATGGGCCTACATGGGCTTTACTGTAAATAGAGGGAAGCAAGGGAAGTGTGGGGCGCCCCCCCCCAAGGCCCAAACCGAATTGGTTTAGGGAAAGGGGGGTCGGCCCCCTCTTTCCTTCTTCCCCTCTTTCTTTCCTTCTCCCGAATCAAATTCCAACTAGGAAAGGGGGGGAAGTCCTACTCCCGGTGGGAGTAGGACTCCTCCTGGCGCGCCCTCTCCCTAGCCGGCCGCACCCCCCTTGCTCCTTTATATACGGGGGCAGGGGGCACTCCATAGACACAACAGTTCATCTCTTGATCTCTTAGCCGTGTGCGGTGCCCCCCTCCACCATAGTCCACCTCGATAATACTGTAGCGGTGCTTAGGCGAAGCCATGCATCGGTAGAACATCAACATCGTCACCACGCCGTTGTGCTGACGAAACTCTCCTTCAACACTCCGCTGGATCGGAAATCGAGGGACGTCATCGGGCTGAACGTGTACTGAACTCGGAGGTGCCGTACGTTCGGTACTTGATCGGTCGGATCATGAAGACGTACGACTAGATCACCCGCGTTGTGCTAACGCTTCCGCTTTCGGTCAACGAGGGTACGTAGACAACACTCTCCCTTATTGTTGCTATGCATCACCATGATGTTGCGTGTACGTAGGAATTTTTTTGAAATTACTACGTTCCACAACAGTGGCATCCGAGCCAGGTTTTATGCGTAGATGTCATATGCACGAGTAGAACACAAGTGAGTTGTGGGCGATATAAGTGATACTGCTTACCAGCATGTCATACTTTGGTTCGGCGGTATTGTTGGATGAAGCGGCCCGGACCGACATTACGCGTACCCTTACGCGAGACTGGTTCTACCGACGTGCTTTGCACACAGGTGGCTGGCGGGTATCAGTTTCTCCAACTTTAGTTAAACCAAGTGTGGCTACACCCGGTCCTTGTGAAGGTTAAAACAGCACCAACTTGACAAACTATCGCTGTGGTTTTCATGCGTAGGTAAGAACGGTTCTTGCTAAGACCGTAGCAGCCACGTAAAACTTGCAAACAACAAAGTAGAGGACGTCTAACTTGTTTTTGCAGGGCATGTTGTGGTGTGATATGGTCAAGACATGGTGCTAAATTTTATTGTATGAGATGATCATGTTTTGTAACCGAGTTATCGGCAACTGGCAGGAGCCATATGGTTGTCGCTTTATTTTATGCAATGCAATCGCCCTGTAATGCTTTACTTTATCACTAAGTGGTAGCGATAGTCGTGGAAGCATAAGATTGACGAGAAGACAACAATGCTACGATGGAGATCAAGGTGTCGCGCCGGTGACGATGGTGATCATGACGGTGCTTCGAAGATGGAGATCACAAGCACAAGATGATGATGGTCATATCATATCACTTATATTGATTGCATGTGATGTTTATCTTTTATGCATCTTATCTTGCTTTGATTGACGGTAGCATTATAGGATGATCTCTCACTAAATTTTCAAGGTACAAGTGTTCTACTTGAGTATGCACCATTGCGAAAGTTCTTCGTGCTGAGACACCACGTGATGATCGGGTGTGATAGGCTCTACGTTCAAATACAACGGGTGCAAAACAGTTGCACACGCGGAATACTCAGGTTAAACTTGACAAGCCTAGCATATAACATATATGGCCTCGGAACAATGAGACCGGAAGGTCGAGCGTTAATCATATAGTAGATATGATCAAGATAGTGATGTTCACCATTGAAACTACTCCATCTCATGTGATGATCGGACATGGTTTAGTTGATATGGATCACGTGATCACTTAGAGGATTAGAGGGATGTCTATCTAAGTGGGAGTTCTTAAGCAATATGATTAATTGAACTAAAATTTATCATGAACTTAGTCCTGGTAGTATTAGCATATCTATGTTGTAGATCAATAGCTCACGTTTAGCTCCCCTATTTTATTTTTGATATGTTCCTAGAGAAAACTAAGTTGAAAGATGTTAGTAGCAATTGTGCGGATTGGATCTGTGATCTAAGGTTTATCCTCATTGCTGCACAGAAGAATTATGTCCTTCATGCACCGCCAGGTGACAAACCTATTGCAGGAGCAGATGCAGATGTTATGAACGTTTGGCTAGCTCAATATGATGACTACCTCATAGTTTAGTGCACCATGCTTAAACGGCTTAGAATCGGGACTTCAAAGACATTTTGAACGTCATGGACCATATGAGATGTTCCAGGAGTTGAAGTTGATATTTCAAGCAAATACCCGAGTTGAGAGATATGAAGTCTCCAACAAGTTCTATAGCTAAAAGATGGAGGAGAATAGCTCAAGCAGTGAGCATGTGCTCAGATTGTCTGGGTACTACAATCGCTTGAATCAAGTGGGAGTTAATCTTCCAGATAAAATAGTGATTGACAGAATTCTCTAGTCACCATCACCAAGTTAGTAGAACTTCGTGATGAACTATAATATGCAAGGGATAATGGAAGCGATTCCCAAGCTCTTCTTGATGCTAAAATCGACGAAGGTAGAAATCAAGAAAAGCATCAAGTGTTGATGGTAAACAAAACCACTAGTTTCAAGTAAAGGGACAAAGGGATGAAAGGGGAACTTCAAGAAGAACAGCAAGCAAGTTGCTGCTCAAGTGAAAAAAACCCAAGTCTGGACCTAAGCCTGAAACCGAGTGCTTCTACTGCAAAGGGACTGGTCACTGTAAGCGGAACTACCCCAAGTAATTGGCGGATAAGAAGGATGGCAAAGTGAACATAGGTATATTTCATATACATGTTATTGATGTGTACTTTACTAGTGTTTATAGCAACCCCTCAGTATTTGATACTAGTTCAGTTGCTAAGAATAGTAACTCGAAACGGGAGTTGTAGAATGAACAGAGACTAGTTAAGGGTGAAGTGACGATGTGTATTGGAAATGGTTCCAAGATTGATATGATCATCATCGCACACTGATAACCCACAAGTATAGGGGATTGCAACAGCTTTCGAGGGTAGAGTATTCAACCCAAATTTATTGATTCCACACAAGGGGAGCCAAAGAATATTCTCAAGTATTAGCAGCTGAGTTGTCAATTCAACCACACCTGGAAACTTAGTATCTGCAGCAAAGTGTTTAGTAGCGAAGTAGTATGATAGTGGTGGTAGCGGCAACAAAAGTAAAGACATCAAAAGTAATGTTTTTGGTATTTTGTAGTGATTGTAACAGTAGCAGCGGGAAAGTAAATAAGCGAGAACCAATATATGGAAACCTCGTAGGCACCGGATCAGTGATTGATAATTATGCCGGATGCGGTTCATCATGTAACAGTCATAACATAGGGTGACACAGAACTAGCTCCAATTCATCAATGTAATGCAGGCATGTATTCCGTATATAGTCATACGTGCTTATGGAAAAGAACTTGCATGACATCTTTTGTCCTACCCTCCTGTGGCAGCGGGGTCCTATTGGAAACTAAGGGATATTAAGGCCTCCTTTTAATAAAGAACCGGAACAAAGCATTAGCACATAGTGAATACATGAACTCCTCAAACTATGGTCATCGCCGGGAGTGGTCCCGATTATTGTCACTTCGGGGTTGCCGGATCATAACACATAGTAGGTGACTATAGACTTGCAAGATAGGATCAAGAACTCACATATATTCATGGAAACATAAATAGGTTCAAATCTGAAATCATGGCACTCGGGCCCTAGTGACAAGCATTAAGCATAGCAAAGTCATAGCAACATCAATCTCAGAACATGATGGATAATAGGGATCAAACCCTAACAAAACTAACTCGATTACATGATAAATCTCATCCAACCCATCACCGTCCAGCAAGCCTACGATGGAATTACTCACGCACGGTGGTGAGCATCATGAAATTGGTGATGGAGGATGGTCGGTGATGACGACGGCGAGAATCCCCCTCTCCGGAGCCCCGTACGGACTCTAGATCAGCCCTCCCGAGAGGTTTTAGGGCTTGGCGGCGGCTCCGTATCATAAAACGCGATGATTTCTTCTTCCTGATTTTTTCTCCCCGAAAGCAAATATATAGAGTTGGAGTTGGCGTCGGAGGGCATCCAGGGGGCCCACGAGGTAGGGGAGCGCGCCCTAGGGGGGCGCCCCCCACCCTCGTGAGAAGGGTGTGGGCCCCCTGGTCTTCATCTTTGGCGAGGATTTTTTATTATTTTTTCTAAGATGTTCCGTGGAGTTTCAGGTCATTCCGAGAATATTTGTTTTCTGTACATAAAACAACACCATGGCAATTCTGCTGAAAACAGCGTCAGTCCGGGTTAGTTCCATTCAAATCATACAAGTTAGAGTCCAAAACAAGGGCAAAAGTGTTTGGAAAAGTAGATACGACGGAGACGTATTAACTCCCCCAAGCAATTCAGTTGACAAACTGAAAGAAAGAAAGAAAAACTTTTACAAAGTCTGTTTGGTCTTGTTGTTGTAACTATGTCAAGCCAGCATTCAAGTTTTCAGCATAGATCATAACTAATCACATTTGCAATAATTCTCAGGTCTCATGATTACTCATATCAATAGCATAATCAACTAGCAAGTCATAATAATAAATTCTCGGATGACAACACTTTCTCAAAACAATCATAATATGATATAACAAGATGGTATCTTGCTATCCCTTTCTGAGACCGCAAAACATAAATGCAGAGCACCTTTAAAGATCAAGGACTGACTAGACATTGTAATTCATGGTAAAATAGATCCAATCATAGTCATACCCAATATAAATTAACAGTGATGAATGCAAATGACGACTGTGCTCTCCAGCTAGTGCTTTTTAATAAGAGGGTGATGACTCAACATAAAAGTAAATGGATAGGCCCTTCGCAGAGGTAAGTAGGGATTTGTAGAGGTGCCAGAGCTCAGTTTTGAAATAGAGATAAATTGTATTTTGAGCGGTATACTTTCATTGTCAACGTAACAACTAAGAAATGGCATTATCTTCCATGCTAAACACATTATAGGCGGTTCACAAACAGAATGGTAAAGTTTATACTCCCCCTCCACCAACAAGCATCAATCCATGGCTTGCTCGAAACAACGAGTGCCTCCAACATACATCAGGTCCCAGTGGGAGTTTTGTTTGCAATTAATTTTGATTTAGTTTGCATAAAGCATGGGACTACGCATCCCGGTGACCAGCCATTTTCTCATGAGTGAGGAGCGGAGTCCACTCCTCTTGAGAATAAACCGCCTAACACGAAAGATAAGGACAGCTTTGGTTGATACATGAGCTATTCGAGCATACAAAACAGAATGATTATTTGAAGGTTTAGAGTTTGGCACATACAAATTTACTTGGAACGGCAGGTAGATACCGCATATAGGAAGGTATAGTGGACTCATCTGGAATAACTTTGGGGTTTAAGGGATTGGATGCACAAGCAGTATTCCCGCTTAGTACAAGTGAAGGCTAGCAAAAGACTGGGAAACGACCAACTAGAGAGCAACAACAGCCATGTACATGCATTAAAATTAATAAACATTGGATGCAAGCATGAGTAGGATATAATCCACCATGAACATAAATATCGTGAAGGCTATGTTGATTTTGTTTCAACTACATGCGTGAACATGTGCCAAGTCAAGTCACTTAAATCATTCAAAGGAGGATACCACCCCATCATACCACATCATAACCATCTCAATAGCATGTTGGCACACAAGGTAAATCATTATAACTCATAGCTAATCAAGCATGGCACAAGCAACTATGATCTCTAATTGTCATTGCAAACATGTTTATTCATAATAAGCTGAATCAAGAATGAATGACTCATCACATTTACAAAAACAAAAGAGGTCGAGTTCATACCAGCTTTTCTCATCTCAGTCAGCCCATCATATATCATCATAATTGCCTTTCACTTGCATGACCGAACGGTGTGAATAATAATAAGAGTGTACGTGCATTGGACTAAGCTGGAATCTGCGAGCATTCAATAAACAGGAGAAGACAAGGCAATATGGGCCCTTGGTTAAATCAACAATAATGCATATAAGAGCCACTTCAACAATTTAGTTATGGTCTTCTCCTACTGACCCCCAAAGAAAAGAAAAAAATAAAACTATTTACACGGGAAAGCTCCCAACAAGTAAAAGAAGAACGGGAAATATTTTTGGGTTTTCTTTTTAATTATTACTACTACAGCAGAAAAATAAACCACTACTATTTTTTTGTTTTTTCTTAAGGTTTAACAAAAACACAAGAAGAAAGCAGGAAAAAAAAGAAAATAAACTAGCATGGATATTACAGTGAGAAAGTATGAGCACCGAGATCTAGCAATGAGTGTGTGTGAACATAAGTGTAATGTCGGTGAGAAATATGTACTCCCCCAAGCTTAGGCTTTTGGCCTAAGTTGGTCTATGGCCACGGCTGGCCTGGCGGATATCCATAATAATAGTTGTTAGGGTCGTACTGTGATGAGGAAGAATAGTTGGGATCATACCGATGTGCAGCGGTTATCGCCTGCTGAGCTGCAGCGTGGAGTCGAGCTGCCTCCGCTCTCCTCTCGCACTCTTCTGCCTCCTCTCTGGTAATAACATATCTTCTTTTTGTGCGAAGATGAATACTCAAACCTCCTCACAAATGAACTTGTGAGATCATAATACTGGGGGCATTTGTTAGCCTAAAAATCCTCAATACCGGCATTGCGCAAATATGCTTTGAATTCTTCTTTAATTCCTGCACGGTCCATAAAATTTTCTGACGGCCATTCGCAAGTCCGTACTGGAGCGTCTCTTGGTGGATCCTCGTCAGCATCGCGCATAGCAATCTTGGGTCCTTGCTTCTTAGAGGAACCACCTTGGAACATCTTCCTAAGTATATTGTTGTTCTCTGAAAAATTCTGATATGTTTAGTAACTTCAAACAAAAGTGAACCAACTTCAATAAAACTGATAACAACTACTCCTACAAGTGCCTAGAGCCTAAATAAAGCACTACACAAAAACTAATTGGACCAATGGAGAAGTCACATACTAAGAAACAATCTCCCCAAGAAGTTTTGCGAGAGGTGCTTTGAGCAAGGAGATCAAAAATCACAGCAAAAGTGGCTGGAACTCGTGCTTGAGTTGGTTTTTCGGGTTTATGTGAGACAGAGGAAGAAGATGGGTGCTAGGATAAGTGGAGGAGGGCCACCGTGGGCCCACGAGGCAGGGGGGCGCGCCCTAGGGGGGCGCCCACCACCCTCGTGGCCATGTGGCAGCTCCTCCCGCGGTAATTTTTGCACAGTAAATCCTCAAATATTCCCGAAAAAATCATATTAAATTGGCATGGCATTCTGAGGACTTTTATTTTCGGGATATTTTTATATTGCACGGATAAGTCAGGAAACAGACAGAAAAAATACTATTTTTACTTTATTTAATATAAATAACAGAAAGTAAAAGTGGGGTACATGAGATTGTGCTTCTAGTTTCATCCATCTCATGCTCATCAAAAAGAATCCACTAACAAGGTTGAGCAAGTCTTGTTAACAAACTCATTTCGATAATCATGAAACCGGAGAAATTTCGAATAACACTAAGTTACCTCAACGGGGATATGCACATCCCTAATAATAAGAATATCATATTTCTTCTTGACAGTAGGAAGAGGAAATTCAAAACCTCCAAATATAATCGATGGAATTTTTTCAATAGAGTTGATACAATGAACTTGAGGTTGTTTCCTCAGAAAGTGTACCGTATGCTTATTACCATTAACATGAAAAGTGACATTGCCTTTGTTGCAATCAATAACAGCCCCTGCAGTATTAAGAAAAGGTCTTCCAAAAATAATAGACATACTATCATCCTCGGGAATATCAAGAATAACAAAGTCCGTTAAAATAGTAACGTTTGCAACCACAACAGGAACATCCTCACAAATACCGACATGTATAGCAGTTGATTTATCAGCCATTTGCAAAGATATTTGAGTAGGTGTCAACTTATTGAAGTCAAGTCTACGATATAAAGAGAGAGGCATAACACTAACACCGGCTCCAAGATCACATAAAGCAGTTTTAATATAATTTCTTTTAATGGAGAAAGGTATAGTAGGTACTCCGGGGTCTCCAAGTTTCTTTGGTATTCCACCCTTAAAAGTATAATTAGCAAGCATGGTGAAAATTTCAGCTTCCGGTATCTTTCTTTTATTAGTAATGATATCCTTCATATATTTAGCATAAGGATTTGTTTTAAGCACATCAGTTAATCGCATACGCAAAAAGATAGGCCTAATCATTTCAGTAAAGCGCTCAAAATCCTCATCATCCTTTTTCTTGGATGGTTTTGGAGGAAAAGGCATGGGTTTCTAAACCCAAGGTTCCCTTTCTTTACCATGTTTCCTAGCAACAAAGTCTCTTTTACCATAACGTTGATTCTTTGATTGTGGGTTATCAAGATCAACAGCAGGTTCAATTTCTACATCATTATCGTTACTAGGTTGAGCATCATCATGGACATTATCATTAATATTTTCATTAGGTTCATGTTCATTACCAGATTGTGTTTCAGCATCAGACATAGAAATATCATTTGGGTTATCAGGTGGTTCAACAATAGGTTCACTAGAAGTTTGCACAGTTCTATCATTTTTCTTCTTCTTCTTTTTAGAAGAACTAGGAACATCAATATTATTTCTTTGAGAATCTTGCTCGATTCTCTTAGGGTGGACTTCAGGATACAAAGGTTCCTGAGTCATTCTACCAGTTCTAGTAGCCACTCTAACAGCATAATCATTTTTCTTACTATTCATTTCATCAAGCACTTCTTTTTGAGCCTTAAGTACTTGTTCTACTTGAGTGGTAACCATAAAAGCATGTTTTCTAACAAGTTTAAGTTCACCTTTAATATTAGCCATATAATCACCCAAGCATCTAATCATATAAGCATTTTCTTTTAATTGTCTACCAAAATAAGCAATGAAGTCGTCTTGCTTAAACATAAAGTTATCAAACTCATCCAAGCATTGACTAGCAATTTTAGTAGGAGGGACTTCAGCTTTATCATATCTATAGAGAGAATTTACCTTTACTACCTGTGTCAGGATATCGGGATCAGGAGGTTCTTCAGTAAATAAGGAATTAAGATCATATGTTTCTTCAACAGGCGGTATATTAAGACCATGTATTTTTTCAATAGGAGTTAAATTCTTAACGTCTTCAGCTTTAATACCTTTTTCTTTCATAGATTTCTTTGCCTCTTGCATATCTTCGGGACTGAGAAATAGAACACCTCTCTTCTCCGGAGTTGGTTTAAGAATAGGCTCAGTAATTGGAGTGGGAGTTGGCTCAGGAGCTGGCTCAGGAGGTGCCCAATTATTTTCATTTGTCAACATATTATTCAATAGGATTTCAGCTTCATCGGGTGTTCTTTCCCTGAAAAGAGAACCAGCACAACTATCCAGGTAATCTCTGAAAGCATCGGTTAGTCCATTTTAAAAGATATCAAGTATTTCAGGTTTCTTAAGAGGATAATCAAGCAAAGCATTAAGTAACTTGAGAAGCCTCCCCCAAGCTTGTGGGAGATTCTCTTCTTTAATTTGCACGAAGTTGTATATTTCCCTCAAAGCAGCTTGTTTCTTATGAGCAGGGAAATATTTAGCAGAGAAGTAATAAATCATATTTTGGGGACTACGCACACAACCAGGATCAAGAGAATTAAACCATGTCTTAGCATCACCCTTTAATGAGAACGGAAATATTTTGAGTATATAAAAGTAACGCGATCTCTCATCATTAGTAAACAAGGCGGCTATATCATTTAACTTAGTAAGATGTGCCACAACAGTTTCAGATTCATAGCCATAAAACGGATCAGATTCAACCAAAGTAATTATATCAGGACCAACAGAGAATTCATAATCCTTATCAGGAACACATATAGGTGAAGTAGCAAAAGCAGGGTCGGGTTTCATTTTATCTCTAAGTGATTCTTTGTTCCATTTAACTAATAACCTCTTAAACTCATATCTATCTTTGCAAGCTAAAATAGCGGCAGAAGATTCCATATCAAAAAGATAGCCCTCGGGAATAATAGGCATATTTTCATCATCACTATCATCATCGTATTCAGATTCAATAATTTCTTTTTCTCTAGCCCTAGCAATTTGTTCATCAAGAAATTCACCAAGGGGCACAGTAGTATCAGGCATAGAAGCAGTTTCATCATAAGTATTATGCATAGCAGAAGTGACATCATCAATAACATGCGACATATCAAAACGAATAGCAGAAGAAGGTGTAGGTGTCGCAAACTTACTCGTAACAGAAGGTGAATCAAGTGCGGAGCTAGATGGCAATTCCTTACCTCCCCTCGTAGTTGAGGGATAGATCTTGGTTTTTGGATCTCTCAAGTTCTTCATAGTGTCCAGCAGATATAAATCCCAAGTGACTCAAAGAATAGAGCTATGCTCCCCGGCAACGGCGCCAGAAATTAGTCTTGATAACCCACAAATATAGAGGACCGCAACAGCTTTCGAGGGTACACTACAGGAAACAGGTAATTCGCCGTCTGTGAATTCCAGACGGCAAAGACCTAAATCCAGACAGCAAAGATTTTGCCATCAGGATGCAGACGGTAAACTCAGACAGCAAAGATAAGTCGGCAAAGAATACTTTGCCGTCAGCTTTTCATAGGGAAGACGGCAAACACTTTGCCATCAGCCAACTTTCTCTTTGCCATCAAGCCCATTAGTAGCAGACAGCAAAGAAAACAATTTTTGCCGTCAACTAGACTATGCCTTTGCCGTCAGCCTCATACATCCCAGACGACAAATAATTTTTTATTATTTAATAAAAAATACAGGTAACAATAGTCGAGGTACAGTGGCCCTAGATGGTCGAAGACGTAGGATCTTTTTGCTCATTATAAAAACAGCTAATAACAAGGCGTAGGCAAAATCTTCACTTGCGTTTTTGCCTTTTGCTAGTAGTTTCACAATCAATCATTCAATAGTCTAACAATCATCTATGAAGACAAAAAAATCAGATTACACAGGGCTGCCAAGTTCACCCCAAAGCTTGCATGACCACCTTCTGAGTATGACGGGCAGAAGCCGATGCGGCCAGCGGTGGCTGGTGGAGCGAGGCGGTTAAGACACTCCCTGATTGGGACTTCCCCCTGCACGTCCAGAGCATCTCGTCTAGAGCTCACTGGAGCAGAGGTCGACCTCGCCGGAGCAGAGCTGCTGGCCGCGCCCGATCTCGTCCTGAGAAAAGGATCTCGCTGGCCGCTGCTGGAGGGAGTTCACGTGACGGAGGGAGAGGAGGAGGCCACGCTGGAGTGAGGTGGTGCCGGATGAAGGAGGCTGTGCTGCTTGCCGTAGTGAGGAGGCGCCGGAGGGAGGAGGCCGCACAGCCCGCGATGCTCGCCAGAGTGAGGAGGCGCTGAAGGGAGGAGGCTGCGCTCCACACCGGCTCGCGCCGCGCCGCCCGCGCTGCTCGCCGAAGTGAGGAGGCGCCGGAGGGATGAGACCACGCTGCTCACCAGCCCGTGCCGCGCCGCCCGCGCTGCTCGCCGGAGAGAGGAGGCGCCGGAGGGAGGAGTCGTCAGGGGGAGGAGGCCGCGCCGCGCTGCTCACCAGCCCGTGCCGCGCCGCTCGCGCTGCTCGCCGGAGGGAGGAGTAGTCAGATGGAGGAGGCCGCGCCGCGCTGCTCGCTGGGGTGAGGAGGCATCGGAGGGAGGAGGCGCTAGAGGGAGGAGGCGCCAGAGCTCACCGGCCCGTGCCGTGCCGCCCGCATCACTTTCTCTCCTCGCCTTCCGCTCGATCTTGCCGCTGTAGTGTGCCCGTAAGAGAGAGAGATGGGTACGTGGGAGACAAAGTCACGTGGGAGAGAGAGATCGTGGGATAAGAGAGAGAGATCGGTGGGTTGGGCTGCCGATCGTGGGAGTGCACACTGGGTGGACCAGATCACGCCATGTCATCGATCCGTGGTATCGATCCGCGTGGTGTGCTTCTTCTTTGCCGTCTGCGTTTTATATTACAGACGGCAAGGAGCTCTTTTTGCCGTCTGTAATAAAAAATGCAGACGGCAAAGATCTTTGCCCTCTGTGTTATTTTCTTACAGACGGCAAAGTGAGCACTTTGCCGTATATACTAAATTACGCAGACGGCAAATATCTTTGCTGTTTGTGTTTCATTTTTTAGACGGCAAAGTGAGCTATTTGTCGTCTGTATTTTTTTTGCTGACGGCAAAGTATATTTCATCGTTAGTTTTTCTTTCCCGTCTGTAGATGACGGCAAACCCTTTCTTTGCCGTGTGCCCGACGAAAAGCTGACGATAAAGATGCCCCCTGACGACAAATTAGCTGTTTCCCGTAGTGGTAGAGAATTCAACCCAAATTTATTGATTCGACACGAGGAGAGCCAAAGAATATTCTCAAGTATTAGCAGCTGAGTTATCAATTCAACCACACCTGGAAACTTAATATCTACAGCAAAGTGTTTAGTAGTGAAGTAATATGATAGTGGTGGTAGCGGCAACAAAAGTAAGACATCAAAAGTAATGTTTTTGGTATTTTGTAGTGATTGTAACAGTAGCAGCGGGAAAATAAATAAGCGAGAACCAGTATATGGAAAACTCGTAGGCACCGGATCAGTGATGGATAATTATGCCGGATGCGGTTCATCATGTAACAGTCATAACATAGGGTGACACAGAACTAGCTCCAATTCATCAATGTAATGTAGGCATGTATTCCGTATATAATCATACGTGCTTATGGAAAAGAACTTGCATGACATCTTTTGTCCTATCCTCCCGTGGCAGCGGGGTCCTATTGGAAACTAAGGGATATTAAGGCCTCCTTTTAATAGAGAACCGGAACAAAGCATTAGCACATAGTGAATACATGAACTCCTCAAACTATGGTCATCACCGGGTGTGGTCCCGATTATTGTCACTTCGGGGTTGCTGGATCATAACACATAGTAGGTGACTATAGATTTGCAAGATAGAATCAAGAACTCACATATATTCATGGAAATATCACAGGTTCAGATCTGAAATCATTGCACTCGGGCCCTAGTGACAAGCATTAAGCATAGCAAAGTCATATCAACATCAATCTCAGAATATAATGGATACTAGGGATCAAACCCTAACAAAACTAACTCGATTACATGATAAATCTCATCCAACCCATCACCGTCCAGCAAGCCTATGATGGAATTACTCACGCACGGCGGTGAGCATCATGAAATTGGTGATGGAGGATGGTTGATGATGACGACGACGAATCCCCCTCTCCGGAGCCCCAAACGGATTCTAGATCAGCCCTCCCGAGAGGTTTTAGGGCTTGGCGGCGGCTCCGTATCGTAAAACGCGATGATTCTTCTTCCTGGTTTTTTTCTCTCTGAAAGCAAATATATAGAGTTGGAGTTGGCGTCGGAGGGCATCCAGGAGGCCCACGAGGTAGGGGGGCGCGCCCTGGGGGGGCGCCCCCACCCTCGTGAGAAGGGTGTGGCCCCCCTGGTCTTCATCTTTGGCGAGGATTTTTTATTATTTTTTTAAGATGTTCCGTGGAGTTTCAGGTCATTCCGGGAATATTTGTTTTCTGCACATAAAACAATACGATGGCAATTCTGCTGAAAACAGCGTCAGTCCGGGTTAGTTCCATTCAAATCATACAAGTTAGAGTCCAAAACAAGGGCAAAAGTGTTTGGAAAAGTAGATACGACGGAGACGTATCACACACTCCCTATACTTTCGGGATTAGTGTTAAACCTAAAATAAATGTTATTTAGTGTTTGCGTTGAGCATGAATATGATTGGATCATGTTTATTGCAATACGGTTATTCATGTAAGTTAGAGAATAATTGTTGTTCTGTTTACATGAATAAAACCTTCTATGGTCATACACCCAGTGAAAATGGTTTGTTGGATCTCGATCGTGGTGATACACATTTTCATAATATTGAAGCCAAAATATGCAAAGTTAATAATGATAGTGCAACTTATTTGTGGCACTGCCGTTTAGGTTATATTGGTGTAAAGCGCATGAAGAAAATCCATACTGATGGGCTTTTGGAATCACTTGATTATGAATCAGTTGATGCTTGCGAACAATGCCTCATGGGCAAGATGACTAAGACTCCGTTCTCCGGAACAATGGAGCGAGCAACATATTTGTTGGAAATCATACATACTGATATATGTGGTCCGATGAATATTGAAGCTCGCGGCAGGTATCATTATTTTCTGATCTTCACAGATGATTTGAGCAGATATGAGTATATCTACTTGATGAAACACAAGTCTGAAACATTTGGAAAGTTCAAAGAATTTCAGAGTGAAGTGAAGAATCATCGTAACAAAAATAAAAGTTTCTACGATATGATCGCAGAACTAAAATATTTGAGTTACGAGTTTGGCCTTCAGTTAAAACAATGTGGAATAGTTTCACTACTCACACCACCTGGAACACCACAGTGTAATGGTATGTCCGAACGCCGTAACCATACTTTATTAGATATATGGTGCAATCTATGATGTCTCTTACCAATTTACCTCTATCGTTTTGGGGTTATGCATTAGAGACAGCTACATTCACGTTAAATAGGCACCATCTAAATCCGTTGAGACGACACCGTATGAACTATGGTTTGGTAAGAAACCTGAGCTATCATTTCTTAAAGTTTGAGGTTGCAATGATTATGTGAAAAAAGTTTCAACCTGATAAGCTCAAACCCAAATCGAAGAAGTGCGTCTTCATAGGATACCCAAAAGAAAATGTTGGGTACACCTTCTATCACAGATCCGAAGGCAAGATATTCATTGTTTTGAATGGATCCTTTCTACAAAAGGAGTTTCTCTCGAAAGAAGTGAGTGGGAGGAAAGTAGAACTTGATGAGGTAACTGTACCTGCTCCCTTATTGGAAAGTAGTTCATCACAGAAATCTGTTCCTGTGACTACTACACCAATTAGTGAGGAAGCTAATGATGATGATCATGTAACTTCAGATCAAGTTACTACCGAAACCTCGTAGGTAAACCGGAGTGAGATCTGCACCAGAGTGATACGGTAATCCTGTTCTAGAGGTCATGTTACTTGACCATGATGAGCCTACGAACTATGAGTAAGCGATGATGAGCCCAGATTTCGCGAAATGGCTTGAGGCCATGAAATCTAAGATGAGATACATGTATGAGAACAAAGTATGGACTTTGATTGACTTGCCCAATGATCGGCGAGCCATTGAGATTAAATGGATCTTCAAGAGGAAGACGGGCGCTGATAGTAGTGTTACTATCTACAAAGCTAGAATTGTCGCAAAAAGGTTTTCGACAAGTTCAATATGTTGACTACGATGAGAGTTTCTCACTCGTATCTATGCTTAAGTCTGTCCGAATCATGTTAGCAATTGCCGCATTTTATGAAATCTAGCAAATGGATAAACAAAACTGCATTCCTTAATGGATTTATTAAAGAAGAGTTGTATATGATGCAACCAGAAGGTTTTGTCAATCCTAAAGGTACTAACAAAATATGCAAGCTCCAGCGATCCATCTATGGACTGGTGCAAGCATCTCGGAGTTGGAATATACGCTTTTGATAAGTTGATCAAAGCATATAGTTTTATACAGACTTGCAGTGAAGCCTGTATTTACAAGAAAGTGAGTGGGAGCATTACAACATTTCTGATAAGTATATGTGAATGACATATTGTTGATCGGAGATAATGTAGAATTATTCTGCAAAGCATAAAGGAATGTTTGAAAGGAGTTTTTCAAAGAAAGACCTCAGTGAAGCTGCTTGCATATTGAGCATCAAGATCTATAGAGATAGATCAAGACGCTTGATAAGTTTATCAATGAGTACATACCATGACAAAATTTTGAAGTAGTTCAAAATGGAACAGTCAAATAAGGAGTTCTTGCCTGTGTTACAAGGTGTGAAGTTGAGTAAGACTCAAAACCCGACCACAACAGAAGATAGAGAGAGAATGAAAGTCATTCCATATGCCTCAGCCACAGGTTCTATAAAGTATGCCATGCTATGTACCAGACCTATTGTATACCCTGCCCTGAGTTTGGCAAGGGAGTATAATAGTGATCTAGGAGTAGATCACTGGACAATGGTCAAAATTATCC
This sequence comes from Triticum dicoccoides, assembly GCF_002162155.2. Taxonomy (NCBI): domain Eukaryota; kingdom Viridiplantae; phylum Streptophyta; class Magnoliopsida; order Poales; family Poaceae; genus Triticum; species Triticum dicoccoides. The sequence goes on from NC_041392.1 coordinate 36,547,721, forward strand.
TTAGTGGAATAAGGATATGTTTCTCGATTATGGAGGTGACAAAAGGTTCTTCGTAAAGGGTTACGTCGATGCAAGTTTTGACACTGATCCAGATGACTCAAAGTCTCAATCTGGATAGATATTGAAAGTGGGAGAAATTAGCTAGAGTAGCTCCGTGCAGAGCATTGTTGACCTAGAAATTTGCAAAATACATATGTATCTAAATGTGGCAGACACGTTGACTAAACTTTCCTCACTAGCAAAACATGATCACACCTTAGTACTCTTTGGGTATTAATCACATAGCGATGCGAACTAGATTATTGACTCTAGTAAACCCTTTGGGTGTTGGACACATGACGATGTGAACTATGGGTGTTAATCACATGGTGATGTGAACTATTGGTATTAAATCACATGGCGATGTGAACTAGATTATTGACTCTAGTGCAAGTGGGAGACTGAAGGAAATATGCCCTAGAGGAAATAATAAAGTTATTATTAATTTCCTTATATCATGATAAATGTTTATTATTCATGCTAGAATTGTATTAACTGGAAACATAATACATGTGTGAATACATAGACAAACAGAGTGTCACTAGTATGCCTCTACTTGACTAGCTCGTTGATCAAAGATGGTTATGTTTCCTAACCATATACATGAGTTGTCATTTGATTAACGGGATCACATAATTAGGAGAATGATGTGATTGACTTGACCCATTCCGTTAGCTTAGCACTTGATCGTTTAGTTTGTTGCTATTGCTTTCTTCATGACTTATACATGTTCCTATGACTATGAGATTATGCAACTCCCGTTTACCGGAGGAACACTTTGTGTGCCACCAAACGTCAAAACGTAACTGGGTGATTATAAAGGTGCTCTACAGGTGTCTCCGAAGGTACTTGTTGGGTTGGCGTATTTCGAGATTAGGATTTGTCACTCCGATTGTCGGAGAGGTATCTCTAGGCCCACTCGATAATGCACATCACTATAAGCCTTGCAAGCATCGCAACTAATGAGTTAGTTGCGGGATGATGTATTACGGAATGAGTAAATAGACTTGCCTGTAACGAGATTGAACTAGGTATTGAGATACCGACGACCGAATCTCGGGCAAGTAACATGCCGATGAGAAAGGGAACAACGTATGTTGTTATGCGGTTTGACTGATAAAGATCTTCGTAGAATATGTAGGAGCCAATATGAGCATCCAGGTTCCGCTATTGGTTATTGACCGGAGACGTGTCTCGGTCATGTCTACATAGTTCTCGAACCCGTAGGATCCGCACGCTTAACGTTACAATGACAGTTATATTATGAGTTTATATATTTTGATGTACCGAAGGTTGTTTGAAGTCCCGGATGTGATCAAGGACATGACGAGGAGTCTCGAAATGGTCGAGACATAAATATTGATATATTGAAAGCCTATATTTAGATGTCGGAAGTGTTCCGGGTGAAATCGGGATTTTACCGGAGTACCGGGAGGTTACCGGAACCCCCCGGGGGCTTAATGGGCCTACATGGGCTTTAGTGGAAATATAGGGAAGCAAGCGAAGTGTGGGGCGCACCCCCCCAAGGCCCAAACCGAATTGGTTTAGGGCAAGGGGGGCCGGCTCCCTCTTTCCTTCTTCCCCTCTTGCTTTCCTTCTCCCGAATCCTATTCCAGCTAGGAAAGGTGGGAGTAGGACTCCTCCTGGCGTGCCCTCTCCCTAGCCGTCCGCACCCCCCCTTGCTCCTTTATATACGGGGGCAGGGGGCACCCCATAGACACAACAGTTCATCTCTTGATCTCTTAGCCGTGTGCGGTGCCCCCCTCCACCATAGTCCACCTCGATAATACGGTAGCGCTGCTTAGGCGAAGCCCTGCGTCGGTAGAACATCAACATCGTCATCACGCCGTCGTGCTGACGAAACTCTCCCTCAACACTCGGCTGGATCAGAGTTCGAGGGACGTCATCAGGCTAAACGTGTGCTGAACTCGGAGGTACCATATGTTCGGTACTTGATCGGTCGGATCGTGAAGACGTATGACTACATCAACCGCGTTGTGCTAACACTTCCGCTTTCGGTCTACGAGGGTACATAGACAACACTCTCCCTTCTCGTTGCTATGCATCACCATGATCTTGCGTGTACGTAGGATATTTTTTGAAATTACTACGTTCCCCAACAAACAGCAAGGCTGAGAACAACGTGAATAGTGCTCGGCTTAACTACAGGGGAGAAAGTCTTGTCGAAATCAACACCGGCCTATTGGGAATCACCACGACATACCCAACGAGCTTTGTAGCGAGAAAGAGAGCCGTCGGAGTTGAACTTGTGCCGAAAAACCCATTTGCCGGAAGCAACATTAGCACCAACAGGACGAGGGATGAGAGACCAGGTATTGTTTAGGAGAAGAGCATCGTATTCCACGCGCATGGCGTTGAACCAGTTAGGATCGAGAAGAGCAGCTTTGTACGAGTTAGGTATGGGAGAGAGAGAAGTAGGGGATGTAGTGAGGTTGAGGTGTTTGGAAGGTTGACTGAACCCTGCCTTGCTGCGAGTACGCATGGTATGTGCATTGGTGGGAATAGGAACGGGAACGGTAGCAGGTGATAATGGACGTGGTTGTGGAGAATAAGAAAGAGGGGTAGATGATAGCAGTCTAGGTTGTCTGGACGGGGAAGGAGGCGAAGCATGGGAAGGGGATGAAGTTGCATGCGAAGGATGCATGGGTGTGGTGGTGGGCCCTGGTGAATCGGTATGGGGATTGGGGGCAGCGGAACTTGGGGAGGGCGGAACAGATGAGGCAGCATGTGTGGTGGTGGTGGGCCCCGGAGAATCTGTGTTGGGATTGGGGGCAGCGCAGTCAGTGGAGGGAGGCTGTGTGGATCCCGGGGAGGTTGTCGGCCACACGGGTTCGTCGGTAGCTGGGCGTGGGGATGCGGTGGCGGGCCCCAGAGACAAGACTGCGTGAACAGGGCCATGTAGACCATGCACGTTGGGTGGCTTGGAGGCGTTTTTGGTGGCGCTGATTGGGTTGGGAAAATCTGGATGGGAGTGGGACGCAAATGGGAAGGCTGTTTCGTAAAAGTGACATGGCGAGAAACAAAAAAACGACCAGTATCCAGGTGTAGGCAACGAAAGCCTTTGTGCGAATCAGAATAGCTGAGGAAAATGCATGGCAAGGAACGGGGGGAGAGTTTGTGAGGGGTGGTGGCGCTAAGGTTTGGAAAACAGAGACATCCAAAAATACGAAGGCTACCATAGGAAGGTGGGGCGAGAAATAATGATTCGTATGGAGAGAACTTTGGGCAGGTGGGAGTTGGTCGAATATTGAGAAGGTATGTAGCGTGACGTAGAGCTTCTACCCAAAATTTAGGTGTCATGGAAGCCTGGATGAGGAGTGTGCGCAAAATATCATTGATAGTGCGAAGAGAGCGCTCTGCTTTGCCGTTTTGAGAGGAAGTGTATGGGCAGGAGCAACGTAGGAGGATGCCATGCTGCAAGAAGAACTCTCGATTGCGAGTGTTGTCAAACTCTCGACCATTGTCACACTGGATAAAGAGAATGGGAAGGGAGAAGTGAGTGAAGACGTAGCGCTGAAAATGTACAAAAAGAGGATGAACATCGGATTTAGAGCGAACATGAAAGGTCCATATACAGTGAGAATAATCATCCACGATTACAAGGTAGTACTTAAAACCAGACACACTAGGAATAGGCGAGGTCCATAGGTCACAATGCAATAATTCAAAGGGAAAGGTACTGCGAGTGGTAGACGTGCTAAAAGGTAATCGAACATGGTTGCCTAATTGACACGATGTACATAGGGAGACGTCATGGGACTCGCGATCATGCGGAAGCTGGAACTCTTGGAGAAGCTTGGTGGTTGTGGTGGCGGTGGGATGACCAAACTGACGATGCCATAAGGTGATCGAGGCGTGCATGGCTTGAGCTGATGGAGAAGAGGCGCTGTTGATGGTGTAGAGATCGCCGGAGCTATTGAACCGAGCTATCACCGTCATGCCGTGGAGATCCTTCAGAGACAATCCAAAGGGATCAAACTCAACAGAAACTTGGTTATCTATGGTAAAACGACAAACAGAGATTAGGTTTTCAATTAAAGCAGGAGCGACCAAAACCTCGCGTAGAAGACGTGGTGAGCGGGAAGAGGAAAGAGAGGTGGTACCAACGCATGAAACAGGGATAGTGGAGCCATCACCAATGCACTAGTAGAAAACGGAGCTTTAAAACCGGTTCGTAAGGGCCTTTAGTGCTGGTTCCATAACCGGCACTAATTGGTGGGCACTGAAGCCCCCCCCCCCTTTAGTACCGGTTCGGCACGAACCGGCGCTAAAGTGCCACCACGTGGCATGAGCTTGCGCCCTGGTATGGGGGACCTTTAGTACCGGTTGGTGTTACCAACCAGTACTAAAAGTTTTTTTTGAATTTTTTTTTGAAAATTTTGAATTTTTTTTTATTTTAATTTTTTCGATTTTTTATTTTTCTGAATTATTTGGTGATTTAGTCTCTAATCACCTCTCTTAACTGCTCAAGTGTGGATCACTCATTCCAAATCATCTAACTTCCCAACTGGTCATCCATCCCTCTCACTACTCCAGCCCGAGCACGCTTAACTTTCGAGTTCTATTCTCCTTCGTTTCCAAGTCTGCACTTGTTGTTTTCCTGACAATAGTAAGATGCCAATCCTATTAACCCTTAGGAGTTTAGCTTGAGCATGAAGTCACACATTTCACTGTTTGAGTTTGAAACTATTATTCTAAAAAATAGTAATTATTTAGTAACACTAATATTTCTTGAATAAGTTTGACCATAGTTTGACCATAGTTTGACCACAGTTTGGCCATAGTTTCACCACAGTTTGACCATAGTTTGACCAGATTTGACCAAAATTCAAAAAATTGAAATAATTATTTAGTAACACTAATATTATTGAATAATTATGTAGTAAGATTAATACTTCTTGGATAAGTAGTTTGACCAGATTTAACAACTTTTTTAAAAAAAACTTAAATTTGACCATATCTTTTTTTCCTTTTGGAATTTGAGGATTCTAAAAAATTGCAAACAGGCCGTAGGCAATCTCCATCGGATGCGGATTTTCATGCTAAATTTTTTGATATATTATAGGTTTTTTTCCGACATCATATGCAAAAGTTATAGCCGTTTTACAATTTCCCTACACTTTTTGCAAAACATGTCCAAATTTAAGTTTTCAAATTTTCCTAACTAGTAGATGTAGTAATATAACTACCTCTCGAAGGATTTTATTTTTTTTGAAGTTTTTATCATTTTCTTTTGATTTTTTCAGGACTGAAATGGCGACACACGGGGGGAGGGGGGGGTAGAGTTTGAAAATTTCCCTATAGTGCCGGTTTGTGTCACAAACCGGTACTATAGGTCAGACCCCTTTAGTACCGGTTCGTGGCACAAACCGGTACTAAGGTTAGCCCTTTAGTACCGGTTTGTGACACGAACCGGTACTAAAGGTGATCGTGGGGCCCCGGCCTGACGCCGGCCTGCCATCACCCCTTTAGTACCGGTTCGTGGCACGAACCGGTACTAAAGGTTCAACACGAACCGACATTAATGCATAGCCGTTCGAACCGGCACTAATGGTACCATTAGTGCCGGCTCAAATTCAAACCGGCACTAATGTGCTTCACGTTTGACCCTTTTTCTACTAGTGATGGTGATAGAAAGAAATAAAATAGAGGGGTGAATGTATGACAGCGTACTGGAAGATGCAGACATATGCATAGATGCACCGGAATCAAAAATCCACTCCGTACAAGTGTCCTGGGTGGTAAGTGAGTCCAGGGCGGCGATGAGAGCAGCTTGATCCCAGGTTGGTGGTGCTGTAGTGGAAGCAGGGGGCACCGGTTGGTGCAGAGATGCAGATGGCGACGCCAATGGACCAGCGAGGTCCCAACCTGCTGTAGGAGCGCCGTTGAGGTATGGAGGTGGTGCTGATGGAGGTGCCGAAGACTGGTAGGAGGAGCATAGGCCGTGTACGCGTGCAGCGGCGACCGGGAGCCGAGGAGGTCGGGAGCGCCGATGGAGAGGCGCATGCCGGGCGCCCAGGTTCCACTGTAGGCAGGTGGAGCACCGTAGGGGGAAGGCGCGGTCCAGGGCATCTGCCAGGCCTGAATGAGCCCCGTCCAGGGATCGGTGGTAGGCCGCCATGGTGAAGAAGCCGGAGGCGCCACGGGCGCCGGTGACGTTGGCGCCGATGAAGGCGCCAGCGGTGGAGGCGCGGAGGACGACGAGGAAGCCGATGAGTGCTGTTTGGGCGGTCGATAGACCAGGTTTTTACCCTTATAGTTGGGGCTTGGGCGCCATCCAGGAGGCGACTGCGGAGCGGGCGGCGTCGAGGATGATGCTGGCGGCGACGGAGCAGGATGAGCGGCGGTGTGGAAGAGACGCAGAGCGCCAACCTTCCGCCCCTGGGTCTGCTCCTCGAGCTGCAGCATCGATCTGCGGTGGGCGGAGTAGAGGAATCATCGACGCCTGCTGAGCGAACCGTCCATCGAGCCCGCCCATGAGGGCGTGAAGAAGAGAGCGATCGGCAACGGTTTCCCCGAGTTCACGTAGTTCATGGCCAATCGCCTTGATCTGTTGACAGAAGATGCCAACGGGACGATCTCCCTGGGTGATGGTGCGGAGCTCGCGGGCATCGCGGTTGTCCTGGAAGAGACGCGGAGCTCCGTCCAGATGTCACGCGCGGTGGAGCCGTCCTTGACGACGAGGTTGAACAGCTCGGTGGAGACGCGCGTGTAAAGCCACTTGATGATGACAAGATCGTCTTTGAGCCAGCAAGGATTGTGCGGCTTGGGAGGAGAGGCGTCGAAGATGTGGTGCAGCAGCGAGCAGTGACCGAGGTGGATCTCGAACAAGTGGCGCCAGTGGTAGTAGTTCTTGCTGTGGAGATCAAGAACAATGGGGATGAAGGAAGTCACATCGGTGATAGTGTCGCTGAAGGAGAGAGAGGGGATGGTGAGGGTAGTGGTGGAGGAGGTCGTCGGAGAGGTTTGGTTGCTGGCGGCCGGTTGGGAGGGATTGCCGGCGCCGGGGTTGGTCATAGCGCTGAAGGTTATGAGAGGATCGTGGGAGAGATATCTGATACCATGTAAACTTGATTGATTGCTTTGCTTGCCGCATACAGAGTACAGGCATGTTACATATATGGGAACGAGGCCCCAACTGAATACAGGAATCGTGGGAGGTGGTTAAGCGCTGATCGTGGGCAGGCCAGGTGGACCAAGGCGCCTGCCTAACAGTTGGCACTAGCTACATGTACGACGATCCTATGCAACCGTGTCCAATATATATACTACCGCTCTGCAATATTGATGTGAGCCTTATGAAATCTAAAAGATTAAAGGTCAATAATTACTTCTCACACCATTTGGTACAAGAGAATACGTGTGGCCTTTTCTCAGTTAGAAAATGTGAACAAGTAGCAAGCAAAGTGGCTACGATACCCTAAAACCACAAGCCTTATTTAATTGGACAAACTTCTAACTCAGATGCACCCAGCAAGCTAGAAATAAGCAAATGGGCATGTCAACCCTGAGAACCCTAAACCTCGTAAAAACAACAGCTCAGAATAACAAACAACACAAAGCCCTGAAAAAGAAATCTGCAGTAAAACCGGATATAAACATCATAACCATAGCAAGTAAGAAATCCTAGAACCACAAGCAAGGCACCTAAACAAGCATCAGCATACCTGGATACTCATCGTGTAAAGTAGAGCAACCAGATGATTAGAAATATAAAAAATAGCTAAAAAAGAACAACCAACAAAAAAGCATACATAAATTTTGGAGCTCAGCGGTTTCATTGGTTGTGGTTCGGCTCCCACCCCCCTCCCCCACCTCTCCCCCGAGGCGGCGGCACCGCGCTGCCCCCGGGGAGTCCCTGTCCAAACCGCCCTCAGCCCTCCCCCTCCATCGCCTCCCACTACCACCACCGACGCTAAGGACGCCGCGGGGCGAAGCCCACCATGTGGTGAGGAGGCGGCGGCGGCGCAGTCCTCGGCCGGCAGTAACACGTGGGGGCAGCGGCGTACATCTCCCTCCTCGTCCAACGGCAGTGCGCAACGGGTTGGCGGTGGCCAGGAGATCGCCGGCGGCCGTTGGCGGGTGAGATTTTGACTGCGATGAGATCTGATATGGGCCCGAGGGGTTTAGATCGAGATCCACTGCGATTGCGCCTCGTCTCGACAACGGCAAGAGGAGATCCCCCCGGGTTATCTTCGTGGCACGAGGACGTCTGGGTCTCTTGGCCCGAACATGGTGGTGGTGGCTGCCTTCTCCACCGAAGGCGGTTGGCCAGGCTCGTAGTGACGGATCTTGGATCTCACTATTAGCACGGGCGGCGGGTTAGGGAGACATAGTTGCCGGTGAAAACCGAGCCGACTCTGGTCATGGTGGGCGATGGTGGCGTCTACGTCATTACCTTGATGAAGGCATAGTCAAGCAACTATCATCAACCTGCTCGTGCTGCTCCGGGAGAAATCCTAAGATCACCGAATCGGACGATGGCGGCGCTGCGGTGTCATGTTCCCTCTTGGGGGCATCGTGTGTGGAGCGGGGCCGGATAGAAGAGGCGTGAGGTGGTGTGGCGTGCCTTCTCTCGCATCGACGACGGCGGGTCTCAGCGGCATGGAGCAGCAGGGTCTCGTCGGTGGCCGTGTGATGATGGACGAGCACAGGATGGTGGCGTTGTCTGGCGTCGTGGTGGCGTCGACGACCACTAGACCAGGTAAGGTAGATGCAGCAGTACATCACTGAAGATGGATTGGTGGCAGGTGGTTGCGGCGGCCTCATACCCGGCAGGTGTCCTGGTTGAGAAGTGCCTCGGACTGGTGGGTGCCCCATACCCGGCAGGTGTCCTAGTTGGGACCTCAAGTCTTAGATGTTAGGTTTGGCTACGAGTTATGTTTGGTATTAGGCCCAGACTATCAGCATCCCTTCATCAACTAGATAGGAGTAGCGACAGATGTTGCTTCGTCGGTGGCTTTAGTCTTACTGATGTATGACTTTCTAAAGTCTTGTGTAAATAATTAATAAAGTGGATGCATGCATTGTCCAAATGCAAAGGTCGAGGGTCCTCCTTCATTTCTAAAAAAACAGAACTGTAACTAAAGCATAGACCACCTGTGCTCTTTGGTTGTAAACAATGTGACTCCTCCGCTGAAGGCACATGGCCATCTTTCTTGCAAGGGCAACCACCAACAAAATAGGAAACGAACCGCACAACCAACCTGCACGTAGTAGGCTTTTTTTAGAAAAAAAAGATTACCCTTGCATGGGTGATGTATGCAGCCATTTTATTAATTATCCGGGGGCTGCTCAACAACGTTGTTGTAGTAAATGAAAAACTGCTTCATCACTTGTCTCCTCCATCCGGCCGCTGCTCGAAAAACAATGCCCCCATGAGGGAGAACAACGCCTAAACCGCCGCCATCGTCCGATCCGGCAACCCCGGGTCTAGGTTTTCACACGGAGCAGCGCACGCGAGTCGACGGTAGCTGCAGTGGCGATGTGTTCATCAAGATAACGACAACAAAACGTCGCCATCGCCCGCCCGGACCAAAGTCATAACACGGTTTTCACCAGCAGCATCGTCTCCCCACTCGGCACCGGGACTGGATGTGTGATGCCACAATAAGCTGGCCGACCACCTCCGGCGAAGGAGGTGGCCACCATCGCCATGCCCAGGGCCGGAGCCCCCAATATCCTTGTGTTGCCGGTCGAGCCCAGGAGCAGTTTGCCATTGACGGAGCATGAAAGATACAGGACAACAGCATGCACGGCCCGCCGAAGCCCATATGGGCCCAGATTGGACGCCCTAGCCGCCGCTGCTGGACATCTCGCTGGACGTCGCCGCCTGCTAGCCGGACCTAGCGGCCGCTGCCCCGCACCAAACCGCCACGTAGCCGCCGAAGATCCGCCGCCCAATCCCGCCACCAGCACCACCTTACGCAGCCCCACCACCATGCCCCGGCCCAGAACAAGGTGTCCCTGCCAAGGTGTCACGCCCGCGCCAGAGCAGATCAGACGAGGAGGAAGGAGATCCCCACCGCCGCCGACGCCATTTGGGCTTCGCCCTGGCGGCAGCGAGGGGAAGGTGGAGAAGCGAGGCGGCTGGGGTGGTGGCGCGTCAGGTTTCGCCCTTTCTCTCGCGGGAGAGATGGATCCTATTACGCCACGTAGTAGGAATTTCTGAGAACCTAAATGAATACACACAGGCCTTGAAAAACAACAAGCAAAAACCAAAGAACCAGAATCAGTACAAGCTCAGACGGGCGTTTCCCCCCAATATAATCGACAAGATGAACACACATAAGGCGAGACATGCATAGTCAAATAAAACAAAGGCAGGTAAACGACGCCGAACTTCTCTTGCCGATGAGACCAACGTACACTAAACCAGCAAAGAACCTCGACACGGAATGACACAAGAAACAAAGTTATGTCGGCTCATTTACATTGGATCAAACAGAAGACGAGCAAGGAAAAGCTTACGTTCCTAGGCAGCGACTGGACCTCCAGAGAAAATGCAAACAGGAAATGACGTAGGTGGCAAAAAGAAGGGAATCGGAAGGCAATAAAGGCGGGCGAAAGCAGACGACATCACGGGCCAAAACGATGCCGTGGAGAAGGAGGAAGCAAACCTGAACTGTAAGCGGCAGGCGAGGGAATGGTGGCCATCTCGAAGACCAAGGCGTCGAGGTGGACGGAGCAGACGAAGGAGAGACAAGTGCAGGCAGCAAGACCGGCACAAAGCGATGAGACAGGTGACGAGAGAGTCGGCGAGTACTGAAGGCAAGCCTAAGGAGGAAGAAAAGGAGAAGGGCGAAGAGAAGCGAGGCAGGAAGAATCCCCACACACTGTCAAGTGGGCCACACAGAAGACGTGCTCAAGAACACATGGTGATAACAAGACCGGCCTATGGCAACCCAAGCACCACCATGAAAAATTTCCAAGCGAATGTGGCACAGTGCACCCCTGGTAGACACAGACGCCTAGGCGCAGTAAGTTTCAAACGGGCCAACAAACCCACACATTCCCACCCCTGTCATGTGGGGCCGCACGACAAAGGCCCCAGGAACAGCGATGAAATGGGGAAGGGTAAGGACCGAGAAGGCATCAAGCAAACACCAGCGACGCCAACCCCTTTTACCCAGCGGTCATAACCAAGGCGCAACCCCACATGACCAGCAACCGAGCAAACCCGAACGGATGCACCCACCCCCACGCCCGTGACACTCCATATTGATTCCGTTGGCTACCAAAACCACCATCGGAGTAAGGTGAAGAGAGAAACGAGTAGACCAGCGGTGCGCCACCAGCGGCAACCCACCGTACAAATCGAAATGCATGCATGCAAGCGGCTAACTCCAGCCAATCCAACCCCACCAGCTCACCACTCAGCACAGCAGTAGAACACGAGACAGCCGAAACAACAAGCATGCGTAGAACACAGACACTACCAGCCACCCCCACAAGATAACGACACAGGAGTCAGCGACCGCAAACGGCAATGCGCACGTTAAAAACGGACGGCCCAGTAGCCGACATGAAGGTAAAAGCACACAGAGTAAAACGACAGAGCGGTAGAAATTCATTTGCGCCTGCAGATGGCTTGGTTAGGCGGGTAACTCATCATGGTTTATAGGTAGAATATGCCGAGAGAAAAAAAATACATGTCCCCTTCTTGCCTTTGCATGTACTAAAATAATAAGGCAATGCGGTACAGGAGAGGCTTCTTACTCGCTGAATCTATTGCTGCAAACTACCTGCATGGCTAGTTAACAGACTGGCACAAACTACCCCATGCCTAGTTAACAGTCTGCTACGAGTGGTCGTCTGAAAATGAGAATTCACAGCAACATCTCCAATCGAAGCTTTTGTTTTGTACGCCTCATCATTGCCAAAGAGATACTCAACTCACCACCCGCGTATGAGTTTAATTCCCGATGCCTCCTAATCCTATGCGACTCACCAGCACACGGCTTTCGTGTGTTGCGATCGATTAATTTGCCGGTGACCAAATTATGGTGCTTGGTTAATCCTCGTTTGCCAGAAGAACCAAATGTAACTCACGGACCTGTGGGATCGATTGTTTATGTATCGCTCCATGCGTAGTTACCTGTATATCTAGGCTATCAATGTAGGCATGTACACATGGTCCATCTGTTCTCTCTGTGTGGCCTCCTTAATTAGTTCTAGATGTACTTGGCTGATTGTTGTCATTATTACTCACATAGAGACGTTCGGTGAATACATCTGTAGCTTGTTCGCATGAATGCAGGGTAGCTTCATGTCATGGAGTAGAACCTTGTTACTTGGCGGCTTCCCGCCCATCGCTGTGAAGACTTCTGTACTGAGAAGTAGCTACGCCTGCCGCCAGTGTGTTCACTCAGGCTTCTCATTGTGGAAGCCTCTATCGTACTTCGTAACCTTGCAACGGCCCAGGAGACCAAAGCCCTAATAGGAAGATTGATACAAAAAAAAGTACAAGGGCCCTGAGAAGCCCTGACTAGTGCATTGGCAAAGGTTGGACACGTTAAAAAAATGGGTGATGAGTAATTGTACACAGTCACATCAAAAGATCGTGCAGCAATCTTTCTTCATTGCAGGGAGTAACTGAATTGCTGAAGACATTTGAACCAAAGATCTATATTCAAACATGTAGAGACTGTTTGACACGGGGGTAAAAATCCTACAGCATAGTCCGGCTTCACCAACTCTGTAAATTTTTGTTGACAATATTCCATCGTCCCTCACATTCAAAAGAAAGTGTTAGAAGGGAATCAAGTAAATATTAAACTACAAGATGTTGCATTTCCCTAATTAGTTCTACGTGTCACTAGGGAACATGCATTTCCCATATTTAATCAACGGTGGCCAGATCACGACACGGAAGTTCAGATTGTGGAAACTGTCCGTGTTGCTAGTCCATTTCTTCTCGGAGGCATGTCCATGCGATCTATGGAGAACTTAAGAAAGTCAACAGCCATGTCAAGCATTTTTCTCTTCGAATGTTTACCAGGGATGGAGAGAATCCACACCTCAATTTTTCATTGAAAAGGGGACGTGCCCCAAATGGTTAACGACAGACAGAGATAACAGAGAATTCTCCCAGAAAAACATATAGAAACAACAGCCATGTCAACATCGGCAAATGCTCATCAGGTGACCAGCCTCGTGAAATTGGAACCGTGACGTCTCCAAAATCAGGAGGAGCAACAGTTTAAGATCCCCAAAAACAACATCACTTATTTGATTTCACAATTGCCAGCATCAAAGAAAGACGGAGGCCGGAGCTATGATGACGTCGACTAGAAGGGCGATTGACAGTGACGAGCAGGCCGACGATCAGGCATTCACAGATGTGGTCAGCATGTGTAGACCGCATGTACTGATTAGAATGGGGACTGGATGGACATGCCTCTTTGAAGCGAGCGATTGTTGGGGAACGCAGTAATTTCAAAAAATTTCCTACGCACACGCAAGATCATGGTGATGCATAGCAACGAGAGGGGAGAGTGTTGTCTACGTACCCACGCAGACCGACTGCGGAAGCGTTGACGCAACATAGAGGAAGTAGTCGTACGTCTTCCCGATCCGACCGATCCAAGCACCGTTACTCCGGCACCTCCGAGTTCTTAGCACACGTACAGCTCGATGACGATCCCCGGGCTCCGATCCAGCAAAGCGTCGGGGAGGAGTTCCGTCAGCACGACGGCGTGGTAACGATCTTGATGTTCTACTGTCGCAGGACTTCGCCTAAGCACCGCTACAATATGATCGAGGTGGAATATGGTGGCAGGGGGCACCGCACACGGCTAAGGAACGATCTCAAGGATCAACTTGTGTCTTTAGAGGTGCCCCCCTGCCTCCGTATATAAAGGATCCAAGGGGAGGGGCTGGCCGGCCAAGGGGGGCGCGCCAGGGGAGTCCTACTCCCTCTGGGAGTAGGATTCCCCCCCCCCCAATCCTAGTTCGAATAGGACTCCTTGAGGGGGGGAAAGAGAGAGAGGGGGGCCGGCCACCTCTCCTAGTCCTAATAGGACTAGGGAAGGGGGGAGGCGCGCGGCCACCTTGGGCTGCCCCTTTCTCCTTTCCACTAAAGCCCACTAAGGCCCATATAGCTCCCGGGGGATTCCGGTAACCTCCCGGTACTCCGGTAAAATCTCGATTTCACCCGGAACACTTCCGATATCCAAACGTAGGCTTCCAATATATCAATCTTTATGTCTTGACCATTTCGAGACTCCTCGTCATGTCCGTGATCACATCCGGGACTCCGAACTAACTTCGGTACATCAAAATGCATAAACTCATAATAACTATCATCGTAACGTTAAGCGTGCGGACCCTATGGTTCGAGAACAATGCAGACATGACTGAGACACATCTCCGGTCAATAACCAATAGCGGGACCTGGATGCCCATATTGGCTCCTACATATTCTACGAAGATCTTTATCGGTCAGACCGCATAACAACATACGTTGTTCCCTTTGTCATCGGTATGTTACTTGCCCGAGATTCGATCGTCGGTATCCAATACCTAGTTCAATCTCGTTACCGGCAAGTCTCTTTACTCGTTCTGTAATACATCATCTCGCAACTAACTCATTGGCTGCAATGTTTGCAAGGCTTATGTGATGTGCATTACCGAGAGGGCCCAGAGATACCTCTCCGACAATCGGAGTGACAAATCCTAATCTCGAAATACGCCAACCCAACATGTACCTTTGGAGACACCTGTAATGCTCCTTTATAATCACCCAGTTACGTTGTGATGTTTGGTAGCACCCAAAGTGTTCCTTCGGTAAACGGGAGTTGCATAATCTCATAGTCATAGGAACATGTATAAGTCATGAAGAAAGCAATAGCAACATACTAAACGATCGGGTGCTAAGCTAATGAATTGGGTCATGTCAATCAGATCATTCAACTAATGATGTGACCTCGTTAATCAAATAACAACACCTTGTTCATGGTTAGGAAACATAACCATCTTTGATTAACGAGCTAGTCAAGTAGAGGCATATTAGTGACACTAAATTTGTCTATATATTCACACATGTATTATGTTTCCGGTAAATACAATTCTAGCATGAATAATAAACTTTTATCATGATATAAGGAAATAAATAATAACTTTATTATTGCCTCTAGGGCATATTTCCTTCAGTCTCCCACTTGCACTAGGGTCAATAATCTAGATTACACAGTAATGATTCTAACACCCATGGAGCCTTGGTGCTGATCATGTTTTGCTCGTGGAAGAGGCTTAGTCAACGGGTCTGCAACATTCAGATCCGTATGTATCTTGCAAATCTCTATGTCTCCCACCTGGACTAGATCCCGGATGGAATTGAAGCGTCTCTTGATGTGCTTGGTCCTCTTGTGAAATCTGGATTCCTTTGCCAAGGCAATTGCACCAGTATTGTCACAAAAGATTTTCATTAGACCCGATGCACTAGGTATGACACCTAGATCGGATATGAACTCCTTCATCCAGACTCCTTCGTTCGCTGCTTCCGAAGCAGCTATGTACTCCTTGCGATTTAGAATCATCCGGATCAGTGTCAAAGCTCGCATCAACGTAACCTTTTACGATGAGCTCTTTGTCACCTCCATATACGAGAAACATATCCTTAGTCCTTTTCAAGTTTTTCAGGATGTTCTTGACTGCTGTCCAGTGATCCACTCCTGGATTACTTTGGTACCTCCCTGCTAAACTTATAGCAAGGCACACATCAGGTCTGGTACACAACATTGCATACATGATAGAGCCTATGGCTGAAGTATAGGGAACATCTTTCATTTTCTCTCTATCTTCTGCAGTGGTCGGGCATTGAGTCTTACTCAACTTCACACCTTGTAACACAGGCAAGAACCCTTTCTTTGCTTGATCCATTTTGAACTTCTTCAAAACTTTGTCAAGGTATGTGCTTTGTGAAAGTCCAATTAAGCGTCTTGATCTATCTCTATAGATTTTAATGCCTAATATGTAAGCAGCTTCACCGAGGTCTTTCATTGAAAAACTTTTATTCAAGTATCCCTTTATGCTATCCAGAAATTCTATATCATTTCCAATTAGTAATATGTCATCCACATATAATATCAAAAATGCTACAGAGCTCCCACTCACTTTCTTGTAAATATAGGCTTCTCCAAAAGTCTGTATAAAACCAAATGCTTTGATCATACTATCAAAGCGTTTATTCCAACTCCGAGAGGCTTGCACCAGTTCATAAATGGATCGCTGGAGCTTGCACACTTTGTTAGCTCCTTTTGGATTGACAAAACCTTCTGGTTGCATCATATACAACTCTTCTTCCAGAAATCCATTCAGGAATGCAGTTTTGACATCCATCTGCCAAATTTCATAATCATAAAATGTGGCAATTGCTAACATGATTCGGACAGACTTAAGCATCGCTACGGGTGAGAAGGTCTCATCGTAGTCAATCCCTTGAACTAGCCGAAAACCTTTTGCGACAAGTCGAGCTTTGTAGACAGTAATATTACCGTCAACGTCAGTCTTCTTCTTGAAGATCCATTTATTCTCAATTGCTTGCCGATCAGCGGGCAAGTCAACCAAAGTCCATACTTTGTTCTCATACATGGATCCCATCTCAGATTTCATGGCTTCAAGCCACTTTGCGGAATCTGGGCTCACCGTCGCTTCTTCATAGTTCGTAGGTTCATCATGGTCTAGCAGCATGATTTCCAGAACAGGATTACCGTACCACTCTGGTGCGGATCTCGCTCTGGTTGATCTACGAGGTTCAGTAGTATCTTGTCCTAAAGTTTCGTGATCATCATCATTAGCTTCCTCACTAATTGGTATAGGTGTCGCAGAAACAATTTTCTGTGATGTACTACTTTCCAATAAGGGAGCAGGTACAGTTACCTCGTCAAGTTCTACTTTCCTCCCACTCACTTCTTTCGAGAGAAACTCCTTCTCTAGAAAAGATCTATTCTTAGCAACGAATGTCTTGCCTTCGGATCTGTGATAGAAGGTGTACCCAACAGTCTCGTTTGGGTATCCTATGAAGACACATTTCTCCGATTTGGGTTCGAGCTTATCAGGTTGAAGCTTTTTTACATAAGCATCGTAGCCCCAAACTTTAAGAAACGACAACTTTGGTTTCTTGCCAAACCACAGTTCATTAGGCGTCGTCTCAACGGATTTTGATGGTGCCCTATTTAACGTGAATGCGGCCGCCTCTAAAGCATAACCCCAAAACGATAGCGGTAAATCAGTAAGAGACATCATAGATTGCAGCATATCTAGTAAAGTACGATTACGACGTTCGGAAACACCATTACGCTGTGGTGTTCCAGGTGGCGTGAGTTGCGAAACTATTCCACAATTTTTCAAATGTACACCAAACTCGTAACTCAAATATTCTCCTCCACGATCAGATCGTAGAAACTTTATTTTTTTGTTACGATGATTTTCAACTTCACTCTGAAATTCTTTGAACTTTTCAAATGTTTCAGACTTATGTTTCATTAAGTAGATATACCCGTATCTGCTTAAATCATCTGTGAAGGTGAGAAAATAACGATATCCGCCACGAGCTTCAATATTCATCGGACCACATACATCTGTATGTATGATTTCCAACAAATCTGTTGCTCTCTCCATAGTACCGGAGAACGGTGTTTTAGTCATCTTGCCCATGAGGCACGGTTCGCAAGTACCAAGTGATTCATTATCAAGTGGTTCCAAAAGCCCATCAGTATGGAGTTTCTTCATGCGCTTTATACCGATATGACCTAAACGGTAGTGCCACAAATAAGTTGCACTATCTTTATCAACTCTGCATCTTTTGGCTTCAACATTATGAATATGTGTATTACTACTACCGAGATTCAATAAGAATAGACCACTCTTCAAGGGTGCATGACCATAAAAGATATTACTCATATATAAATAGAACAACCATTATTCTCTGATTTAAATGAATAACCGTCTCGCATTAAACAAGATCCAGATATAATGTTCATGCTCAACGCTGGCACCAAATAACAATTATTTAGGTCTAATACTAATCCCGAAGGTAGATGTAGAGGTAGCGTGCCGACCGCGATCACATCGACTTTGGAACCGTTTCCCACGCGCATCGTCACCTCGTCCTTTGCCAGTGTTCGCTTAATCCGTAGTCCCTGTTTCGAGTTGCAAATATTAGCAACAGAACCAGTATCAAATACCCAGGTGCTACTGCGAGCTCTAGTAAGGTACACATCAATAACATGTATATCACATATACCTTTGTTCACCTTGCCATCCTTCTTATCCGCCAAATACTTGGGGCAGTTCCGCTTCCAGTGACCGTCTGCTTGCAGTAGAAGCACTCAGTTTCAGGCTTAGGTCCAGACTTGGGTTTCTTCTCCTGAGCAGCAACTTGCTTGCTGTTCTTTTTAAAATTCCCCTTCTTCTTCCCTTTGCCCTTTTTCTTGAAACTAGTGGTCTTGTTAACCATCAACACTTGATGCTCCTTCTTGATTTCTACCTCCGCAGCTTTCAGCATTGCGAAGAGCTCGGGAATAGTCTTGTTCATCCCTTGCATATTATAGTTCATCACGAAGCTCTTGTAGCTTGGTGGCAGTGATTGGAGAATTATGTCAATGACGCAATCATCTGGAAGATTAACTCCCATCTGAATCAAGTGATTATTATACCCAGACATTTTGAGTATATGCTCACTGACAGAACTGTTCTCCTCCATCTTGCAGCTATAGAACTTATTGGAGACTTCATATCTCTCAATCCGGGCATTTGCTTGAAATATTAACTTCAACTCCTGGAACATCTCATATGCTCCATGACGTTCAAAACATCATTGAAGTCCCGATTCTAAGCCGTAAAGCATGGCACACTGAACTATCGAGTAGTCATCAGCTTTGCTCTGCCAGACGTTCATAACATCTGGTGTTGCTCCAGCAGCAGGCCTGGCACCCAGCGGTGCTTCCAAGACGTAATTCTTCTGAGCAGCAATGAGGATAATCCTCAAGTTACGGACCCAGTCTGTGTAATTGATACCATCATCTTTCAACTTTGCTTTCTCAAGGAACGCATTAAAATTCAACGGAACAACAGCACGAGCCATCTATCTACAATGAACATAAACAAGCAAGATACTATCAGGTACTAAGTTCATGATAAGTTTAAGTTCAATTAATCAAATTACTTAAGAACTCCCACTTAGATAGACATCCCTCTAATCCTCTAAGTAATCACGTGATCCAAATCAACTAAACCATAACCGATCATCACGTGAGATGGAGTAGTTTTCAATGGTGAACATCGTTATGTTGATCATATTTACTATATGATTCACGCTCGACCTTTCGGTCTCTGTGTTCCGAGGCCATATCTGCATATGCTAGGCTCGTCAAGTTTAACCTGAGTATTCTGCGTGTGCAAAACTAGCTTGCACCTGTTGTAGATGGACGTAGAGCTTATCACACCTGATCATCACGTGGTGTCTGGGCACGACGAACTTTGGCAACGGTGCATACTCAGGGAGAACACTTCTTGATAATTTAGTGAGAGATCATCTTATAATGCTACCGTCAATCAAAGCAAGATAAGATGCATAAAAAGATAAACATCACATGCAATCAATATAAGTGATATGATATGGCCATCATCATCTTGTGCTTGTGATCTCCATCTCCAGAGCACCGTCATGATCACCATCGTCACCGGCGCGACACCTTGATCTCCATCGTAGCATCGTTGTCGTCTCGCCAATCTTATGCTTCCACGACTATCGCTACCGCTTAGTGATAAAGTAAAGCATTACATCGCGATTGCATTGCATACAATAAAGCGACAACCATATGGCTCCTGCCAGTTGCCGATAACTCGGTTACAAAACATGATCATCTCATACAATAAAATTCAGCATCATGCCTTGACCATATCACATCACAACATGCCCTGCAAAAACAAGTTAGACGTCCTCTACTTTGTTGTTGCAAGTTTTACGTGGCTGCTACGGGCTTAAGCAAAAACCAATCTCACCTACGCATCAAAACCACAACGATAGTTTGTCAAATAGACTCCGTTTTAACCTTCGCAAGGACCGGGCGTAGCCACACTTGGTTCAACTAAAGTTGGAGAGACTGTCGCCCGCAAGCCACCTATGTGCAAAGCACGTCAGGAGGACCGGTCTCGCGTAAGCGTACTCGTAATGTAGGTCCGGGTCGTCTCGTCCAACAATACCGCCGAACCAAAGTATGACATGCTGGTAGGCAGTATGACTTATATCGCCCACAACTCACTTGTGTTCTACTCGTGCATATAACATCAAATCATAAAACCTAGGCTCTGATACCACTGTTGGGGAACGCAGTAATTTCAAAAAAATTCATACGCACACGCAAGATCATGGTGATGCATAGCAACGAGAGGGGAGAGTGTTGTCTACGTACCCACGCAGACCGACTGCGGAAGCATTGACGCAACATAGAGGAAGTAGTCGTACGTCTTCCCGATCCGACCGATCCAAGCACCGTTACTCCGGCACCTCCGAGTTCTTAGCACACGTACAGCTCGATGACGATCCCCGGGCTCCGATCCAGCAAAGCGTCGGGGAGGAGTTCCGTTAGCACGACGGCGTGGTGACGATCTTGATGTTCTACTGTCGCAGGGCTTTGCCTAAGCACCGCTACAATATGATCGAGGTGGAATATGGTGGCAGGGGGCACCGCACACGGCTAAGGAACGATCTCAAGGATCAACTTGTGTCTTTAGAGGTGCCCCCTGCCTCCGAATATAAAGGATCCAAGGGGAGGGGCTGGCCGGCCAAGGGGGGCGCGCCAGGAGAGTCCT
>NC_041392.1:36568950-36636845 GCF_002162155.2 Triticum dicoccoides
TTGAGGGGGGGAAAGAGAGAGAGGGGGGCCGACCACCTCTCCTAGTCCTAATAGGACTAGGGAAGGGGGGAGGCGCGCAGCCACCTTGGGCTGCCCCTTTCTCCTTTCCACTAAAGCCCACTAAGGCCCATATAGCTCCCGGGGGGTTCCGGTAACCTCCCGGTACTCCGGTAAAATCTCGATTTCACCCGGAACACTTCCGATATCCAAACATAGGCTTCCAATATATCAATCTTTATGTCTCGACCATTTCGAGACTCCTCGTCATGTCCGTGATCACATCCGGGACTCCGAACTAACTTCGGTACATCAAAATGCATAAACTCGTAATAACTGTCATCGTAACGTTAAGCATGCGGACCCTATGGTTCGAGAACAATGCAGACATGACTGAGACACATCTCCGGTCAATAACCAATAGCGGGACCCGGATGCCCATATTGGCTCCTACATATTCTACGAAGATCTTTATCGGTCAGACCGCATAACAACATACGTTGTTCCCTTTGTCATCGGTATGTTACTTGCCCGAGATTCGATCGTCGGTATCCAATACCTAGTTCAATCTCGTTACCGGCAAGTCTCTTTACTCGTTCCGTAATACATCATCTCGCAACTAACTCATTGGCTGCAATGCTTGCAAGGCTTATGTGATGTGCATTACCGAGAGGGCCCAGAGATACCTCTCCGACAATCGGAGTGAAAAATCCTAATGTCGAAATACGCCAACCCAACATGTACCTTTGGAGACACCTGTAATGCTCCTTTATAATCACCCAGTTACGTTGTGACGTTTGGTAGCACCCAAAGTGTTCCTCCGGTAAACAGGAGTTGCATAATCTCATAGTCATAGGAACATGTATAAGTCATGAAGAAAGCAATAACAACATACTAAACGGTCGGGTGCTAAGCTAATGAAATGGGTCATGTCAATCAGATCATTCAACTAATGATGTGACCTCGTTAATCAAATAACAACACCTTGTTCATGGTTAGGAAACATAACCATCTTTGATTAACGAGCTAGTCAAGTAGAGGCATACTAGTGACACTAAGTTTGTCTATGTATTCACACATGTATTATGTTTCCGGTTAATACAATTCTAGCATGAATAATAAACATTTATCATGATATAAGGAAATAAATAATAACTTTATTATTGCCTCTAGGGCATATTTCCTTCAGCGACCTGTGAAGAATAGTTGACTGTCTGTTCCCAGGGCAGAGAGGGCACCTGGGCTCTCCTCGGCATCGTTGATTCCCTTTCTGAACGGCAAATCTCTGGTGTTTGCGCAACCTTGAGCAAGCAGCCGACTGCAGAATTTGGTGAGGGAAGGCATGCAATTTCTCGAGATGAAAGAGACAAAGACATCCTTTTCACCACCGAAGGGTGTTAGGATCCAACTAGTTGACTCGCTCAATCACCATGGTTTTGGCTACAATTTATGGATTACATGAGGAAGAAGCAGAGGGAGAATGGAGACAGAGGAGTAAGAACACGCTATAGAGAGGGAGATCGCCAGCCAGGCCGAAGCCTTCCGTCCAAGCCGCCTCTTTCGTGGGCACCCGTGTGCCCTTTGTAGTTGGAGGCCATCCATCTTCTGGGCCAGATCGAGGCGAATAGGGCCAGCCCATAGTATGGTCGCTGACAACCCCCCCTCCATAAGTTTCAGCCTGTCCTCAAGCCGATTCCCTGTCGAACCACCGGGATCCCAAGGCACTTGTACTGCAAGCTGAACCGAATCAAGTATCTTCTCACCTGGATCCCAAGTCAGTTGCTGGTTTTGTAAAATGGGCACACCAGGAACCAGAGTCAGACACATAGCACTTGGTTGACTAATTGTAGACCATTGATTCGATCTTGTGACGAGAGCACATTGGGAGCTCAATTGGACAGTGCACCTGTGATAGGGGTCAAGAACAAGAGCTTTTGAGAATTTGTAACACTCCATCTCAATAGCAGAGCAATCAACCATGATTTGCAGATCTGTATTGTCAAGAACATGGTATGCATAGTAGTAGTAAGCTCGGCCACTATTAATCATGTTCAAACCATGTGTCTTCACACGCAAGTGAAACTGTATCATGTTGATGGCAACAATGGGTCCTCGATCAAAACCATTCCCCAAACAAGCATCATCCATGCTGTCAAGATTGTCTCGCCACCAGGTCTTAGAATAGGAAACCCACGACTGATCCACTACCCCCTTAGGACTGAGCAAGGCAACACAATCAACTTGTCGTATCTCCAAAGGTGATATATAGACACCAAGAGAAAAGCCTGCATCTCTGCACCGGTAGCCCTCAACAAAATATGCTTCTTTGATTTTGCATCATGTACCAAATTTGGACCCAACGGGAACACAAACAAGGCAATAGCAGATGACAATTAAGTTGGCTGGAAGGATTTCCTCACCCATGTTGGGGAGCAGTAATTCATTGGAAATCATACGAACAATTCCCCATTGGAATTTTTCAGAGCCAACAGAGAATGCCTCACCAGTTGTTGCACTTGGCCATGCAATTGCCCACTGAAATTTTGCGGAGCCAGAACCACATAAGAACGATTTTCTAGTGGGGCAAGACTGAAACCTAAACTCCAGCGGTGGATATAGCCATGGAATCTTCCATTGCATCAGTGACTGCGAGAATGCTTGCTTCAACATGATAACACTGCCAGAATGCCTCAACTTGAGAAGCCAAGCTATTATCCATTGGGAAATTTCAGAATTATAGATGAAGAGCTCAGCCACACACAAAAGCAACATGTCCAAGGAGAAGCGATCCACAACCAAGTAAACTTGGAGGGAACTGAAGCAGTTGATATAGCTGGAGACAAGAACATGACCTCTAGAGGGGGGCGGCCAGGCAATTCGCCAGTCAAATATTTCTAAGATCAACAAGACCGAATCAGAGCAAGAGGACCCAAGGAAGAAGAAATGAGCATCTCTGTCTAACCTTTTTCTGGCAAGCAAAGCAGATGCAATATAAGCAATGTTAATGCTACTATATAGCATATCTCCTCCGAGACATAAACAATAAGGAGACCCCCTTAAGAAGAATGATGCACTGTTGGAAGTGGTGATGTCATGTCATGCAATAGAACAATACATGCCATGGGACCTTTTATATATATCCAAACACACCACTGGTATATCATGTTCCAGTAAAGTGCATTTGCTCTTATGCTCGTACATTTGAAGACCGGGTGTCAACATCACTTCAAAAGAATTTGTACCCTCCCGATAGGATTCAGAGATATGCCAATTGATTTCTTTAGCATAAAACTTGTGAGTGGGCTACAGATATTACCTTGAGGTGGCAGCCATGAAAACCTCAGTGCTTCCAAACATACTTCCGCAATCAGATGACAATATATTCTTTGTACTAGAATTTTCTTGTTCTGAAGATCACAGCACAAATCCCCAATCACAACATGAGCAGGTGCATAAACTATATCACTTGATATAATTAATAAGCTCATCATCCTGACGGCGGCAAAAATTGCATCAGTGGGTCTCAATCTTGTAAAGCACAAATACCAATCAAGTAGCAACCCAACTGAATGTTGCATAGGTAAACTAGCTAAAGTAATCACGAGGTTCAGAACTTCTTCCAACTGTACCAATGTACATGCCTGGATGCATGAAAAGGATGGCCATGGTATCGGCGGCGACTCAACTCTGCTATCACTGACTTGGGTGAACTGGGATGTCAAGGGAAAAGCGATATGTACAAGTACCTTTGTCGAGCACCTAGTGGGGGCCAAGTTTTCCAGATTGAAGATAGGGAACAACCAACACAGCGGCATCTGAATGGCTTCCAGTGTAGCAGGCTCAGGGCGACGCTGCCGGCAGTCATGAATGAAGGCGGTGCTGCGGACGTGGTGAGCACCGACTCATCGGATGTTTCGCAGCTTGGGCACCCCATCAAACAGGTTGTGGGCGTCGGAGCGGCGTCATTGGTGTCATTGACTTTGAGCACCTTGTCACGCACATTGAACTCCAGGATGGCATTGCCGGTGGTCGCGGACAGAGTTGGTGTTGTAGGAGCGGCAAGCTCGGACGGAGTCGCGCTGATGGTGCCCATGGACGCCTCGAGTTGGAGGTCGTCGGTGGAAGTATCGGGCACCTCATCATGGTGCTCGACCGCAGCCAATGCTGCCTCCCACTCCGTGTATGGAGTGTCGTCGTAGAAGTACGATGGCGCCATCCCGTCATCATCCGGCATGGTGATGGTGGTGAAGGTCGATGGTAGGAGATCCACGGGAAGGATGCAACACCCCTCATAGATGGCATGGCCATCCAGGGCTTCTCGAGCTCGGGCCGCCCTCCATCAAGACCGGAACTCGATGTACGCCTCCACGCCGTACAATCCGCCCACCACCCGCTCGTAAGCGCAGATCACATACCCATCACCGGAGCGACGAAACAACTCGCGAATCGACTCGACGGTGACCGCTTTGCGAACGTCGCTGATCCAAGCGTGGAGAACACCTTTAGGGCAGAAGAATTTGTGGCTTGGCATATTATCGAACAGGTTGCATGCACTAGTTGAGGGAAATTTTTTGTGGAGATTTTGAGGAATTCAGGAGGAGGATCGAACGGCTCTGATGCCAATTGTTAGGATCCAACTAGTTGATTCACTCAATCACCATGGTTTTGGCTACAATTTGTGGATTACATGAGGAAGAAGCAGAGGGAGGAAGGAGACAAAGGAGTAAGAACACGCTACAGAGAGGGAGATCGCCAGCCAGGCCGAAGCTTTCCGTCCAAGCCGCCTCTTTCGAGGGCACCCGTGTGCCCTTTGTAGTTGGAGGCCATCCATATTCTGGGTCAGATCGAGGCGAATAGGGCCGGCCCATAGTATGGTCGCTCACAAAGGGACACAATTTGTACAGCTGGGCAGTCTTCAGTGTGCTTGCGGTCGTCGGGTAGTGGATGAGCTTCCTCACACAAGGGGCGAAGGTGATCAAGAGAGATCACAGGCAATTTTCTAATATTCTGATGTCTCCAATTCCCATATGCATGTCCTTACATCTCATCTCTCTTATTTTCTCATCTTCTTCTTTGATTATGTGGTTGTCACGTATATATGTGCTAATATGTATGTCTAGAAAATAAGAGGTTCACGTATCAGCCTAGATGAACGAACAAAGTAGCTCCCTACTTGCTTCCGTGAAGATGGATCATATGTATAGGGGAAAGGTGGACTTCATTGTTCAAACGAATGTAACAGATGGTTGCTGGAGTATTAAACCCATTAAGCTACGCTTAAAGGGCGGCCAACCAGCTATGCCACGTGGCGCAACCGCGCAAGCTGATTGGCTGCGTGAGAAATCTTTTGGAATTTTTTTAGATGGTGTGGATTATTTTTTAAATGTATTTTTTTAGATGAAGGTGAGAACCTCTGGTATTTTTTAAGTGGAGGGTTATGCAAAGTGGCACTGCTTGTAGGCTGCGGTGGTATTTTTTTCTTTTTTGCTTCTTTTTTAGATGAAGGTGAAGAGTTTTTTCTTAGATGTTTTCTTAGACGGAGGCAAGGACTCTACGTATTTTTTTAAGAAAGCATGGGCACAGCTTCCTCTCAAGCGACGCCACATGTTAACGCCCAAACCACTAGCATTCATTATGAGCTGTGAGATGCATGACTATGGATCACTAGTGGGGGCCCTTAATGGATTTGGTTATAAGAGGCCTAATCTTCAAGTTTTATCATCGAAAGGCATTTTATGATATGCAGAGCATCCAAAGTATGCAACAACACCACATAAAAGAGAGGTTGAGCATGAGTATGCACACTAATAAAATACTAAAAAGAATAGAAAAATAAAGCATGACGGTTCATTATCATGCCAAACAGTACAGTGAAATGTTAGATGTAAGAATCCAACCCTGAATGGAAGCAAACTCTGAAGGCTGCTGTGTGCGATTGCGGAAATGTCTTACCGGATGTGGGCGACGTCTACGTGTTAATATAGCAGGGGCGCATCTCCCTGTACAGTGCATACAAGTTGCTGGAGATTACATCTTGGAGAGAAAGAAAGATAACTAGATAGAGATAAACCCTAACAACCTAGTCTATCTTAACAGGACCCCTAACAACCTACACATAACAATATGGTGCGGCAGATGATGCGTGTTTGACAGCACCACGGCGGCTTGAACATACCGTTGGTGTTGTGCAGCTGCACCTGAACGTATTGGCCAAGTTCCTGATTCCTGTCGGTCCCTGCACCCTGTGATGCAAGCATAGCTAGTTTTGAGAGAAAAACTCTAATGGAATGTTGGGGATATGACTATTTGTGTAAGCCATCCAGGAGGGGCCGGGTTACGCAAATAGAGGTTCATCAGAAGCCCAAGACCAAGGCATGAAGATGGCGGTTCACTAAAAGGCTTAAAGGCCCACAGGCGACTCTGAGGCCCGTAAAGATAAACCGCCATGATGGTATAACTTGTACTGTAAGGTAGAAGTAACTAGTCGCCGAGCCGGACACTGTTTATGAGCCGGCCGGGACTCTGTAGGCCGCAGGGCCTCAACCCATGTATATAAGGGGACGACCCGCCAGCGGCTTATGGGGAGAAAGAACGGATCAAGAGCCAGGCATAGCGTATCTCGCTCCCTGGTCATCGAAACATCAAGCAATTCCAACCCAACTAGACGTAGGCCTTCCTTCACCGTAAGGGGCTGAACTAGTATAAACCTCGCGTGTCCTTGTCCCGATTAACCCCTTTAAGCTTCCTAGTTGCGATGGCTCCACGACTAAGTCCTTGCAAAAGGACATCTGCCGTGACAATTCCACGACAGTTGGCGCCCACCGTGGGGCCAGCGCACGGTGGATTTGAGTTCTTGAAGGGCAGCTTCGAAGGGCTCAAGGGATACGCAGTTGGCCGGATGAACAAGAGTCGTCGCGGCAGGATCTACATCGACGACGAAGGCTGGGGCCCCGACGCCGGCTCAATTGAGTACGGGTACCGGGTCCCCTTTGACGGAATTCACGTCTTCATCGGAGGCGTCAAGGAGGCAATAAGCATAAGGCGGACTGTAACCCGGAATTTGTGGCCAATGCACAGGGTAACAATCAGAAGCGCAAAGGAAAGCCACCCCCTCGGTTTGGCAGGTCAGGTCCGTCTCTTGAGCAACTACTCAATGAGCCCTGCCCGAAACACGGCACCCGGGAATGACCAGCGACTCATTTATGGAAGGATTGCGCAATCATGAAGGCTTTCAAGAATTCTAATACGTTTGATGGCAATCAAGGCCCGGGCGGCGGCTCAGGAGCTGGCGGCTTTCATGGCCGGGCGGCGGTTCAGGATCCGGTTTTCAGGGAAGCCAGGGTGGTTATAATCAACAGTAGTCTGGTCAAGGAGGTCAGCAGCAGCAGCAGTCGGGTTATCTGAGCCATCCAAAACAGCTAAACGGTGGGCAGTATCACGTGTTCACCACAAGTTTGTGTAAACGTGATCAGAAAGTTCATAGGAGGGCGGTGAATTCTGTTGAGCCTGCAGTCCCTCGTTACTTGAGGAGGTCGGAACAGCCTATTGTCTGGAGCAGGGAGGATCACCCTCCCCTGGTTGATAATCCGGGTCAACTGGCCCTGGTAGTGGCACCGCGGGTTGGTGGTTATAAATTTACTAAGGTGCTCATGGATGGAGGTAGCAACATCAACATCCTCTATTACGAGACCTTTCGGCGCATGGGCTTAACTGACAAGAATTTAAAGACTTCCAACACCGTCTTCCATGGAGTGGTGCCTGGTAAGTCGGCGTATCCTGTGGGTAAGATTGAGCTAGAGGTGGCCTTTGGAGACGAGCATGATTCTAGGGCAGAAAAGTTAACTTTTGAAGTGGTAAAAATCAAGAGTCCATATCACGCTTTGTTCGGGCGGCCGGCTTATGCCAAGTTCATGGCGCGGCCGTGTTATGTTTATTTACAGCTCAAGATGCCGGGTTACAAGGGTACCATCACTGTGCATGGAAGCCGAAAGGTGGCCCTGGAATGCGAAGAAGGCGATGCGGCTTATGCCGAGTCTGTCTGTGCAGCAGAGGAGCTCAAATTTTATCAAGATAACGTTTGACCCGGCGGATATGACCTCCCTCAAGAAGCCGACTACGGAGCATGACCCGGCCATGAAGTTTAAATCGACTGCAGGGACTAAGCTTGTTGATTTTACTCCGGGCGATTCATCTAAGCAATTCAGCATCAGTGCCAACTTGGATCCTAAATAGGAAAGCACGCTCATCGAGTTCATCCGTGAGAACCGGGACATCTTTGCATGGAAGCCTTCTGACATGCCGGATGTACCGAGAGGACTCTCTGAGCACAATCTTAATATTGATCCGAAGTATAAGCCGGTCAGGCAGTTTCTGCGGCGATTCAATGAGGAACGACGAAAAGCCATAGGAGAAGAGGTCGCCCGGCTCTTGGCGGCTGGGTTCATTATCGAAGTGTTTCACCCGGAGTGGTTGGCTAACCCGGTGCTCGTGCTCAAGAAAAACGGCACCTGGCAGATGTGTGTGGATGTGGATTACACGGACTTAAATAAGGCTTGTCCAGCTGATCCTTTCGCTCTCCCCCGTATTGATCAAATCATTAATGCTACGGCGGGTTGTGCGCGTTTGAGCTTTTTGGATGCTTACTCTGGTTATCATCATATCAAGATGGCAGTTAAGGACCAGGAGAAGACGGCTTTCATCACTCCGTTTGGAGCCTTCTGCTATGTGTCTATGCCTTTGGGGCTCAAGAGTGCCCAGGCGACTTATCAACGGTGTGTACAGAATTGTCTCCACAATCAGATTGGGCGCAATGTTCATGCTTATGTGGATGACATAGTGGTGAAATCCAGAGAGGCGGAAACCTTGATATCTGATCTCAGAGAAACCTTTGACAATCTCCGGGTTTACAAAATGATGCTTAACCCGGAGAAGTGTGTATTTGGTGTGCCTGCAGGCAAGCTTTTGGGATTCTTGGTCTCAAACAGGGGCATCGAGGCTAATTCGGAGAAGATTAAGGCAATCAATTATTTGGCTAAACCGGCATGTATCAATGATGTTCAGCGACTGGCGGGTCGTGTTGCCGCTTTAAGCCGGTTCATAAGCAAGTTAGGTGAGAAGGCCCTACCGCTGTACCAACTGATGAAGAAGGCAGACACCTTTGTCTGGAGTAATGCTGCTAATGCTGCTTTTGAGGATTTGAAGAGGCAGTTATCTGAGCCACCAGTTCTTGCAGCTCCCATTGACAAAGATCCTTTGCTGTTATATGTGGCTGCTAATTCACGAGCCGTCAGTGTGGCAATTGTGGTAGAGCGCAAGGAGGCTGGTAAGGAACATCCGGTTCAACGGCCGGTTTATTATGTTAGTGAGGTACTCATCGAGTCAAAACAAAGATATCCTCATTGGTAGAAACTTGTTTACGGGGTGTTCATGGCAAGCCGGAAGCTGAAGCAATACTTCCAAGGTCACCCTATCACTATGGTAAGTTATGCCCCCTTGGTAGACATTATTCAGAACAGAGAGGCTACAGGATGAGTCGCCAAGTGGGCCATCGAGCTCGGGCCTCATGGTCTGAAGTACGTACCACGCACTGCCATTAAGTCTCAAGCTTTGGTGGATTTCATCAATGACTGGACAGAGCTACAGGCACCTGAGGAGAAGCCCGATAACACTTATTGGACTATTCACTTTGATGGGTCCAGACAGTTGGAAGGCTCGGGGGCTGGAGTCGTATTAACTTCCCCTCGAGGTGACAAATTTTGTTATGTGCTCCGGCTTATGTTTCCTTGTACTAACAATGTAGCTGAGTACGAGGCCCTACTCCATGGTCTCCGGATGGCCAAAGAGATGAACTTGAGCCGGGTAAGATGCTTGGGAGACTCAGACCTTGTGGCTCAACAGGTGTCAGGCAAGTGGGACTCTAAAGATCCCCTTATGGCGGCTTACCGTCGTGAAGTCGATGTTGTGGCCGGGCATTTCAAGGGTTATGTGGTGGAACACATTGATCGAAGGAAGAATGAGGCGTCTGATGCCTTAAGCCGGCTGGGATCTCAGCGTAAGACGGTGCCGCCTAACACCTTTCTTGATGTTTTGAATAATCCTTCTGTTAAGTTACCTACAGAGGAGGATCTGGCAATACCAGACCCGGAGGCACAGCTGGTGGCGGCTCTCCACGTTATCCCGGATTGGACAATGCCTTATTTGGCTTACATGACCCGGGGAGAGTTGCCTGAAGATGAGACCTTGGCAAGACAAATCGCCCGGCGGTCCAAGTCCATGACAATTATCAATGGCGAGTTACATCATTGCAGCATCACTGGAGCGTTTCAACGTTGCGTGTCACCTACAGAGGGTCAGGAGATCCTTCGTGAGATTCATGAAGGCGATTGTGGTCATCACGCCGCCTCAAAATCTCTTGTGGCCAAAGCTTTCCGTCATGGGTTTTATTGGCTGACGGCTCATGCTGATGCAGAAGACCTGGTCAGTAAATGTGACGGATGTCAGAAATTCTCACGACGAGCCCATGTGCCGGCTCAAGAATTGAGGATGATTCCAATTACTTGGCCGTTTGCAGTCTGGGGGCTTGATATGGTCAGGCCTTTCAAAAGGTCTAAGGATAAAAAGACGCACCTCCTGGTGGCGGTTGACAAGTTCACAAAGTGGGTGGAGGCGGAGCCAGTCAATAAGTGTGATGCAGCCACGATGGTCCAGTTTATGAAAAAGGTGATTTTTCGCTTTGGTTTTCCACACAGCATCATAACTGATAATGGCACTAACCTCTCCAAAGGAGCTATGGAAGAGTTCTGTCAACGAGAGCATATCCGGCTTAACGTTTCAGCTGTGGCTCACCCTCAATCCAATGGTCAAGCAGAACGAGCTAATCAAGAAATCTTGAGGGGTATAAAGCCTCGGCTCTTGGTCCCCTTGCAGCGGACGCCGGGTTGTTGGGTGGAGGAGTTACCTTCTGTACTTTGGAGCATCAATACTACACCTAACAGATCTACGGGTTACACGCCTTTCTTTATGGTGTATGGAGCAGAGGCGGTCCTGCCAAGTGACATCCGTCATGACTCACCCCGTGTGGCGGCTTATGTTGAGAAAGACAACGAAAAATCTCGGCAAGACGCACTTGACCTGTTGGATGAAGAGCGAGACTTGGCAATAGCCCGCTCGGCGATTTACCAGCAAGACCTGCGCCGCTACCACAGCCGCCGGGTTAGGTCCAGAACCTTTCAGGAAGGCGATTTAGTGCTCCGACTCATCCAGGATCAATCTGACATGCACAAGCTATCCCCTCCTTGGGAAGGACCCTTTGTGGTCAGCAAGAATCTGAATAACGGATCATACTACCTTATCGACGTTCGGGAGCACAAAGACTCACGTAAGTCGGAGGAGGAGATCCGTCGGCCGTGGAATATCGCTCATCTTCGGCCTTATTATACTTGAGCCATTGGCTCTAATGTGTATATACTTATACTATGTATATTACATAAAGCAATAAAGTAGGACCTCTGTCCTTTTTTCCACTCCCAAAAAAGGTTTATGTGTTTTCTTTGTCAGGTGGTGGAGATAACCAAGGAGAAGCGGATCATATCTGAATCCGGCTTCCTTTGGTCCGGCTTATGATCATATCTGAATCTAGCCGTGATCACTTGGGGGCTTCCTGTTCAAACATAGGTCGTATTCAAACCAAAGAGAACATAGCTGTCGATACCCACTTGATCGGCATACTGCCAAACCACTTGGGGGCTTCTTGATCATATTTGAATCATAGCTTAACCCCTTTGGGTCTGACGTGGATCGTATTCGAATCAGCATCATTAAACAACACTTATGGTCACTTGGGGGCTTCCTATTCAAACATAGGTCGTATTCGAACCAAAGAGAACATAGCTGTCGATACCCACTTGATCGGCATCGCCACAACCACTGGGGGCTAACAGATCGTATTCGAATCTTATCTCAACCCCTTTGGAACGGTTCACTGATCGTATTCGAATCAGAAACCCTTGAATTTTGTTCATCATATTTTACAAGTATCAACATTGGATATCTTGCGACCCTCTTGAAAATACAATGGAATACATTACAATCCTCCAGGATTAATATTGGTTACATCAGGTTGTTAAGTACCAGGTGAACTTTTATGTGTCAATTTTCAGGAGTTAAACTTACCCTCAGGGGTTGGCTTATATAAGCCGGAAAAGCAGCCGTAAGCATCACAGGGCAATGCAAGACATTTCTGCAAAGAACATAATAGATTCATATAAACTACAAAGTGCATAGTGACGGCAGCTTATGCAAGTATTAAGGGCCATAAGCATGCGCAAAGGCATAGCAAAACTCAAAGTATTTTCTACTCTGTTACAAGACTCCCCGAGTCTGAATGATGCGGCGTTGTTTTTCTACAATGACATAAGCAGGTGGCGCCTGGCAATCTACTCTTGGGGTTGACTTGAAGCCTCCGGGTTATCCTTCTCCGCCTCTCCGCCGGCTGCTTTGTCCTGGAAGGATGATGAGGCCCAGTCAATGCCACTCAAGGCCTCAAACTCAGCTTCATCATCTAGTAAACCGGTTGGGTCGACTTCAGGGGCAAAGGTGTGCTTACGGATTGGAGGGATCAAGCTGACATCGTCATAATGCGGCATGGGGATTCTCCGATTCTCCTTGTCATAACCTGGCTGACACTTGGTGAGGTCAATGTCGTTTCCAATTTGAGTGGCCACAGGGCGTATATCCCTCACGCAAGTGGTGAAATCTTTTTCATCAAATGGAGTTCCATCCTCTTTAAACTTGGATACCCAAGAGCGATGTCAGCCGGGTCTAGCTCTGGTAACCAGACTTTGGCCAGACTCAAAGCGGTTATTGCTCCGGCTCTTGCTTGGGCCCGCCTCAACTCTTGAATCCGCTGAGGAAGTACAGCAAGCCGTTGTAACACATCTTGCAAGAGGTGGGGCACATCATTTGATAAGGCTACAACGGCCAAGGCACGTTGTGATCCGATGTACAGTTGCTCTACTAGAGTATACACCGCCTTCAATTTGATCAGCATATTCTGCTTGAGGTTTGTGCTCCTGGGGCCTGTATTGGTAAGTATAAGGTAAACCTCAGGAAACAATCGAAGGAATGTTTACAATATTTAATGCTTGCTTAAGATAACTTACCAAAGATCGCTGAGACCATCCGAGATATCTGGCGTTGTAAGCCGGTCAGTTCGGCTATTGCGTTTGCCAGCGACGCCTTTGCTGTCTCGGCCCGGGTCACCAATCCGGCCTTTTCGTCAGTCCAAATTTTCTTCTCCGACTCAAAATTTTTCTTCAGCTTCTCTTGTTCAGAGACGCTGAATTCAAATTTGGAGTTGGCCTTTTGAATTTCAATCTCCTGGGCTGCCAGGAGGTTCTTCAGGTCAGCAATCTCTGATTCAAGTTGACTTATGGTGGCCTGCATTGCACCGGATAGTAGTCAAGATTACGGTAAATAATATTAAGTCCCAAGCACTTTGCAAGCAAAGATACTTGACACTTGGGGGCTAATGTATACCGAAGCTTTCTAAATTATTAAGCCGGTCCTAGATATTAAGTCCCAAATACTTTGCAAGCAAAATACTTGGCACTTGGGGGCTAATGTCTAGCGCAAGTTAAAGGTATTGTGTTACATCTAGTTTAAATATTTTTTCTTTAAGTTGGGCAAGCAGCTCTAACAATTTTTCTAAGTCTACATCATATTTATTCATAAGCAATAGACTTGGGGGCTGGTACAGTAAGTATGATTGAAAGTAAGGAAGCATAAGTCATACCTCAGATTTTTGTTGTATTTGCTTCACCATTCAATTTCCAGGTCACGGCTGCTTTGCACCTGGTTGATATAGCCCGAGACGATCTCTCCAATACTTAAATGAGTATAGTAGGTGATATCCATCTTGGCCTTACGGCGTTCTAGCAACTCCTCTTTAGCCGAGCATTTGGCAAGGACGGTGGGCCTGGCCGGCTCAACGAATTGAGCCTTGAGAAATTCCACTTCTGGGTCAGCCGTTTTGACTGGGCTAGGTGCCTCCGGGTTAACAGAACCATCAAGAATATCTTGAGCCGGCTCAGGCGGCGGTTGATGTGTGGAAGAGTCGGGAGCAGCTATACCCTATTCCGGTTCAGTCACCACAGGGATTTGGGCCGGTTTATCCTTCTTGGTTTTCTTCGTGGGCTTAACCTGCACGCTGTGGGCAAAGCAGAGAAATGAGTAAAGAAACATGAAGAAAGAAAAACATAAGGTGAATAAATTGATATTACCCAGGGGCAGTCTTAAAATCCGGCATGTTTGATTGCATGGACTCGCCGGATGAAGGAGAGATATCCTGGTAATTGGAGTCAGAAAAATTGAGAGGTTGACGGATTAAACCCGCCAAAGGTAAAAAGGGGTATAAGTTGGAGATAACCTCAGTCCGACGCTTCCGGGTTGTGTCAGGCAGGCCGGAAGATAGCTCTGCATCCTTGCTGGTCCGGGTCTGCCTCCGGTTTTCAAATTGCTGTTGCTTCAAAAGAAAGCCAGGATCTTGGTAAGCCAAAGGGTGTGAAAATCTTACTTACCGGGTTACTCTTCGAATTTTCTGACGCGGCCGAAGCTCGGAGTCGGAGGAGATGATAGTTACCTCTTCCTCGACGGGTTGGCTGTTGCCCGTGTCTTCCTGAAAGAAGGTTAATATCAGTAAGGTAGTGATAAAGGAGAAAGGGAAATTAAAAAGTTACCTCTTCCTCATTATCATCAGAATCATCAAGCTGAAACAGCTCAGAAGCGCTTGGCTTCCTTTTCCTTGAAGTGGTGGGCTTGGCAGTTTTCCTTTCGGCTCTCTTGGCCGCCCTGGCTTGCTTGGCCGCCTCATGATCATATTGGATTTTCCAGAAGTTATCATTTGCCTGTAAAAGGTTATAACGGGTTATGTGTAAGAATACAGTATAACATGATAAAAAATAACCCGACGGCTGGAAACTTACTACAGGGGTCGGGTTCTTCTTGCAAAAAGGTAGTAAGCCGAAAGCGTTACTATTCACTGTGCCCTCTTTCAACAAAGACTGAGTTGTAGCTTCCACTGCGTCATCTGGTAAGTCGTCAGGACTATGATATTGAGGGTCATCTTTCTCGCCTGAATAATCACACATTAAGCCGGGGCGGCAGCTTAACAGAATTATTCTCCAAGCAACCCAGACTCGGACCAGGTTAATGCCATCTAAGCCGTTCCCTAAAAGAGCTTTAATCTTCTTGATCTTGGGGGTGAGTGGCAGACGATCAATAGCAGTCAACTTATCCGGCAGCGGGTGAGTAGATTCAAGGCGCAATGCACGGAAGCCGGGTAGCGGGTTTTCACCAGGCGGAGAAGTATCTTGGCAGTAGACCCATGTCTGGTTCCAGTCCTTTGGATGACTCGGCAATTCAGCATAAGGGAACAGGCAATCTCTCCGCCTTTGAATCGATATGCCACCAAGCTCCAGACTGGGGCCGTTGGCCCGCTCATTCTGCCGGTTCAAATAGAACAATTCCTTGAACAAAAGTAGGCTGGGTTCTTCTCCAAGCTAGACCTCACAGAAAACTTGGAAGTTGCAGATATTTGACACGGAATTGGGCCCGATGTCTTGAGGTCTTAAGTCAAAGAAGTGCAAAACGTCTCTAAACAATTTTGAACCAAGAGGAGCAAATCCCCGACTCATGTGATCGGTAAAAATGATCACCTCCCCTTCCTTGGGTTGAGGTTTCTCCTCAGACGGGTCAGGAGCACGATAAGACATGACATCCTTCTTGGGCAGATGCCCAGACTTTACAAACTCGGACAGTTTGCTCTCTGTAACAATGGATGGGACCCAGTTGTAGGTAACCGGAGGTTTAACGGCTTTGGGTGCCATTGGGTAAATTGAAGCCTATAACAAGATAAAGGAAATTTTCTGGTTTATTATAACCCGAAGAATAAGCATTATTGGGTTATTTAAGATGGCGGCTTAAGAAGGGGCCTAATGACATACAGGTAACTATGTGATAATGTTTAACAGCTGCAGGTATTAAAGATGATTAAGGTTTTCTTAAGTCGCCAGAAGCAAGCGGTGCTGACAGCCGGTATTATCTTAAACCGGTTACACGGACTACTATGGATGAAACAGAGTCAACAGACACAGTTTTTGACTAAGTGTGGAGCAAACAGGTTTCACAAATTGCAATTATTATTTTGGATCAAACGATGCTCTGGAAAGGAAAATTTTCTAGACCTAAAACAGTACGAGGAAGTTCATATACTCAAGGAGGGCTTTCAAAACAAGGAAATGAGATCTGTTTTCATACAGAATAAGCACACAACATCCTCCGCAGCAGTTCTATGTGGTTTTTACGATCTGAATAAGGTATTAGAGGTAAGAACTAATGGAGGTTGCGTCAGGCAACGATGAACGCCGACGAACTCAAGACAGTACTAATGCAGACCTGAGAAAGGGGGGAAAGAGAACTCACCGATGTGGAAGAACTGCGGAGGGTTGCCGTTGTTCTCTGGTCAAAAAACAGGGTGATGCAGCGGCCTGAGTCGGTGAAGACGAGGTTTCCGACGGTGGCGGCGGCGGAGCTCGAGCGGCAGAAAAGGGAGTGCGAGGAAGAAGACGACCGGAGGAAATGAAAAAGACCTAGGTCGCGCCTATTTATAAGAAGGACTGACTGAGACGGCGTGAGAAACGAGGAGACCAAGACATCATTATCCAGCGGCCCCGACGCCTCGATTTTCAGGAGGGTCAGTAAAGGCAAAGATCCGTTGAAGATATGATGAATTAAAATATAAGTTTTATTGAAGATGACGTCACGATGATTTAACCCGGAGCCAGAGGATGACGTCACGGCGGGTTACAATTTTCATGCAAGACAGAAGACTAAAGGCCAGTTCATAAGGTTTTCAAAGATTGACATGAACCGGTTCAAATCAATCTGGGGCCTAATGTTGGGGATATGACTATTTGTGTAAGCCACCCAGGAGGGGTAGGGTTACGCAAATAGAGGTTCATCAGAATCCCAAGACCAAGGCATGAAGATGGCGGTTCACTAAAAGGCTTAAAGGCCCACAGGCGACTCTGAGGCCCGTAAAGATAAACCGCCATGATGGTATAACTTGTACTGTAAGGTAGAAGTAACTAGTTGCCGAGCCGGACACTGTTTATGAGCCGGCCGGGACTCTGTAGGCCGTAGGGCGTCAACCCGTGTATATAAGGGGACGACCCGCCAGCGGCTTAAGGGGAGAAAGAACGGATCAAGAGCCAGGCATAGCGTATCTCGCTCCCTGGTCATCGAAACATCAAGAAA
Organism: Triticum dicoccoides; assembly: GCF_002162155.2. Lineage (NCBI taxonomy): Eukaryota > Viridiplantae > Streptophyta > Magnoliopsida > Poales > Poaceae > Triticum > Triticum dicoccoides. Next base: position 36,586,261 of record NC_041392.1, read on the forward strand.
TTCCAACCCAACTAGACGTAGGCCTTCCTTCACCGTAAGGGGCTGAACTAGTATAAACCTCGCTTGTCCTTGTCCCGATTAACCCCTTTAAGCTTCCTAGTTGCGATGGCTCCACGATTAAGTCCTTGCAAAAGGACATCTGCCGTGACAATTCCACGACCTAAGGCAAAGAATAAGTTAAAGGTTGTCCATTACCTGATTTTTTTTGTTCGATATCTTAATCAAATATGGAGAAAGAGTGACATTGTGAGCTAAAATAGGACCAGTCTTGTTTACTACTTTCATTAAGTAAGACTCAGGTCCCTACCTCATGTGGCATTAAGAAAGATGATGTGGTTTATTAAGAAAGTTAACAGCCATGTCAGGCATTTTTTTCTTCGAATGCTCACCGGGGATGGAGAGATCCCGCACCTCAATTTTTCATTGGAATGGGGACATGCCCCAAATGATTAACAACATAGACAGACATAAAGAGAATAGCCTAAGGAGGATATAAGGGAGTGAATTATGCTATATCGTCTCAACTGAAAACCAACCGGGCGTCAACATCGACACATGCTCAGGAGGTGACCGGTCTTGTCTAATCAAGAACTACATCGATGGACTGAGACTAACCAGAAGGTGGCCTAGCACTAACGAGAAGGTCGATGACCAGGCATTCAGATGTGTGGTCAGCATGTGTAGATGGCACCCATATCTCAGAAGAGGGATTAACACCCAAAACAAAGCGACAGAAGCGACCGACTAAGTGGTTTGTGAAGGCTAGTTGAATTACTTAAATGTCTGCTCCCAGGGTAGAGAGGGCACCCAACCTCCTCGGCTTTGACGATTTTGTTTCAAAGCAACAATTATCTGGTGTTGGCGCGAGCTTGAGCAAGTATACAACTGAAGAATTTGATGAGGGAAGGCATCTAATTGCTCCATATGAAGGAGAAAAAGGAAACCTTTTAGCACCCGAAGTGGCACAATTTTTAAATCTAGGTAGTGTTGACTGTTTTTGCGATCGTCGAGTAGTGGAGGAGGTATCTCACACAATTGGTGGATGTGATCAAGACCGATTTGAGGCAGTTTTATAACACTCTGGTGTCTCCAATTCCCATATGCATGTCCCCACATCTCATCTCTCTTCTTTTCTCATCTTCTTCTCTGATTACTGTCACCTATCTATGTGCTAATTTGTATGTCTAGAAAATAAGAAGTTCAGGCCCTTCAGGAGGAAGTAATAGCCCTACGTCTTGGTGCCCGGAGGCGGTCGACTGGATTATGTAAGTGTGTGTTTACAAGGGGTGCAAACCCTTGTGCCAGTGGAGGGGGTGGCTTATATAGAGTGCTCCAGGACCCCAGCCAGCCCACGTTACAAGGGCTTTAAGGTACATTAAGAGGGGGCATTACTGGTAACGCTAGTAATTAAGTGATACAAATGTCTATTAAGTCTATGAAGTAAACGTCCGACCGTTGTCGTGCAGAGTGACTTTAGGTCTTCTGTATGTCGAGTGATAACTGTTGCGGTCGAGTGACCTTGAACCTTCCGAGTTGAATGACTTGTGGTCGAGTGGATGATGCTATCCCTTCAATGCTTCTGGTTTTTAGGTGGTGTCCTAGGGGAGGCTGTCTAGGTCAGGCCGATGACCCTACCCTAGGTACATAGCTTCATCATTAGCCCCTGAATGGTTCATGGTTTGAGTGGAGGAGGAGTTGAGAACACCTCCGATTCATTTTTTCTCGCGCTTCAGAAGCGTCCTATTGGGACCAAATGAGCAAGCATGATGATTTCAACTTCCGTTTCAGTCGCCTTGATCCATTCTTGGTTTTGCCGAGCGAACCTTTACTGTAGTGCTTTGAGTACTGATATGGAGAAAATCTTCCATTTGACAGATCGCCCTGCTGCTCGCGGATATTGTGGGATTCAAATTTTGGGGAAGCTGTAGTAATCGGACGGGATTAGGCAAGGTCGCCTCGATCACCGCGCCACCTTTTTTGCCACGTATCTTACGCGTGACTGTTGCGGGATTTGATAGGATCGTCCGGACCCACATGTCTGCCACTCGGAAGCAGCCCCGTATAAGGCGCCGGATTGGGATTTTCTGTACAATGTGTTCCCATTCTTCTTCTTTCTCCTCCACTTTCTCCGCCTCATCCACCTCTGCTCCAGGTGCTGCTCCTCTGTTCGAGTTTCGCCCGCTGCCATGGGGAAGGAGAAGACGATGGCTCTGGAGCGCGCGAAGAAGGCAATGGCGAAGGCGAAGGGGAAGAAGTCCAGCCGGGGCGGATCTTCGTCAAGGTCCGGCCTGCCGCGCGGCTGGATCCAGGGCGACTAGATTCGGTCGACGATTAGTCAGGAAGACATCAACGATCTGGTCGAGGGGGGACTGATTCCCCACGAATCGGCATGGCTCTCGGAGGGCGACACCGAACCACATCCATGGGAGGGTGACTGTGTTCTCCTCGCCACCCATGTGGACCACGGATTTTCATTGCCTCCCCATCCTTTTTTCTAAGGCTTCTTGAACTTCTTTGGAGCACAACTCCATCACTTTTCTCCCAACACCATCGTATACCTTGCTGCCTACGTGTCCATGTGCGAGAACTTCTTAGGTTGTAGGCCGCACTGGGGCCTTTTCAAGCACATTTTCACGTGTCGTTCCCAGTCAGTCAAGAACGCGAACCCGAGTGAAGAGAGGACGCACGTGATCCAGATATGCGGGGGTCTTGTGATTCAAATGAGAGGTAAAAGCACTTTCCCAACCATGATCCTTCCTGAGTCAGTCCGAGGATGGCAGTCGACTTGGTTTTATTGCAAAGACCAGCCGACTCCATGTCAGTCGACCGGACTTCCTCCCTTCTCCATGGCTTGGGTCGAGAAGCCCTCCGCCTTGAAAGTGATCTCAGAGGAGAATGTGCAGGTGAAGGTGTTGGTTGAGCGGGTGGTCCAACTTGTTCGTGACGGCGTGACCGATATGGATCTGTTGGAGGTCTTCCTTAAATGACGCATCCAATCGCTTCAAGCCCGTGACCATCCGATGTGGATGTACTCGGGTATTGAGGATTCCACTCGGATCCACCCAGAAGAGGTCGATGAGGATATGGTGGAGAAGTGGTTGAAAAGCATCACTGGCAACAAGGATAACCCCATGCGGTCCAGGAGAGTCCCTCCACTCGACAACTCGCGCCAACCAGACAAGGTCTGGCCATAAATTGCCGAGTGTTCTCTTGATTCATCATGTAATTGCTTGTGGATAGCCGACTGATTTTTGCTTCGCTTGTCATCTTTCAGGCCCTTATTGAGATGTATTCGATGCCCAACGGGGAGCAAGAGCAGGATTCGAAGGGGGAGGTGAGCGGAGGTGAGAGCGGCGAGTGGCACTCTGATGAAGAGGAGGACAAGGAGAGTGACGACCCGAGTGATGAAGAAGAGGTTGACTCACCTCCCCGTAGGGAAAAACGATACAAGCATGCCCACGGCCCGGCAAGCATCCCCGACAAAGTGACTGCACCGACTGGATAGTCGTCGAAGCGCCCTAGGACACCTTCTCTAGTGCCGACTGAGAGGGCACCAAAGCAACCGAAAGTTGCACCGTCTCCAGCGCCGACTGACAAGGCGCTGAGACAAGTGAATGATGCGTTGTCAAAACCACTGAAGGCTTTGCCCAAGATCAAAGTGGCCATTCCTATTGTTTCCGGGTAATAATCAGACCTGATTCCTTGGTTTTGTACAAATCGAATTTTGGTCGACCACTGTGATAGGTTTGACCGACTGAAATCTTGAAATTTGTAGTGCTGCTACCTCCGGGACTTCCAGCCACAAGTATGTAGATGAAGAAATGGAAGACGCCATCACCTCCAACCCAGGTACATCTTCTCATAATCATGTCTTCAGTTACTCGGTCAATTAAATTCCGAGGATTAATCTAGAGTCGACTGATCTTTTTGCAGCTCCTCCCAATGTCATTGAGCTTCCAGATGACGACGAGGACGTGCCGCTGAGGGTCAGGAGGAACAAAAAGGCATCAGCTGGCAAGACATCCCAATCAGTGTCGGCGGCAGAGCCAGTGGTTCAACAGCCCGAAGATGTGACTCGGGCTTCTGTTACTTTTGCTGATCTAGTATCGAGTGAACGCCCCACATTGTCGACTATGCCGGCTCTTTCTTCCAGCGTCCAGATTCATGCCTCGAAACTTCTAGCTATTGCGTCTGGACCGTCAGTCCCATTCTTCACTACCCATCATGTTCCGGAAAGCCAGGCGGACGCTGCTGCAGAAGCCATTTGCCAAGCTGGGCTAATGATGGAGCGAGTGAAGGTAGTGCACGAAAAAAGTCAGGCTGGTTACGACGCCAGCGCGGCTCTTCGAGCCAATGTCCATGTAAGTTGGCTTCCGACTGAACTTGTTCTGTTAGGATATGCTACCTGAAGACTTTTCTCCATGTAATCTCTTGTTATCCTGCACTTCGCATCTGCGCACCCACTGGGTGTTTTGACATCTTTGTTGTTTTCACTCTTCCACTCGGTCTGGGCGGACCATGTCGAGTGGAATCTGAATCAGTGGGGGCACGCTAAGTGCACCCACTGGTTGTAGTCCCCGAGACCGCAGTTGACTGCTGGCAGTCGGTTGGGGTCTGAGTATTTCTTTCCCTCTCTTTTTTTCTTCCACTCGGTCTGAGCGGACCGTGTCGAGTGGAATCTAAACCAGTGGGGGCACGCTAAGTGCACCCACTGGGTGTAGTCCCCGAGACTACTATAGAATGTTTGATTATGCAGTAGTCTTAAAGTTTTGTTCACTCGGAAGTAAATAATCTTTAATCTTGTCCATTGACATGTCTTTTACTCATTCTAGAAATCATGTGCGCTTATGTGACGCCCCGAGACCGGTGTGCCATGTGTCGTCCAGTTATTCACTGTTGTTGCCTTGTCATTTGCTTGTGTGTCATGAATTTCATATCATGTCATCATGTGCATTCCTTTTCCATACATGTTCGTCTCATGCATCCGAGCATTTTCCCCGTTGTCCGTTTTGCAATCCGGTGCTCCTATGTCATCCGGTGTCCCTTTCTACCTCTTTTCGTGTGCGGGTGTTCAATGTTTTTGGATTGGACCGAGACTTTTCATGCGGCCTTGGTTTACTACCGGTAGACCGCCTGTCAAGTTTCGTACCATTTGGACTTCGTTTGATACTCCAACGGTTAACCGATGGACCGAAAAGGCCTCGTGTGTGTTGCAGCCCAACACCTCTCCAAAGTGGCCCAAACCCCATCTAAACCTCCTCCATCATCTAGGACGTTCGATCACGATCGTGTGGCCGCAAACCACACCTCATTTGGAGCTTCCTAGCTCCCTCTACCTATAAATATGTGATCCCCTCCGAAATCCGCGTTCTAACCCTAGTCTTCCTCTACCTCGCGCCACCGGACAAAGATCCCCGCCGCCGGACATGTCCAGCTGCCACGCTCGCCCAATCATAGCACGACACATCAGCGTCTCCGGCCTCTTTCTCCTCCAGCCCTGCCGCCGGCCCGCGGAATCCAGATCGGGCCCACGTGGGCCCAGATCCGCGCGCCGCCCGGCCCGCACCTGCTCCGTCGCCCCGCCGCCGCATGCCTCCATCGCCGGCCACCGCCTCCGCCGTTCCTCGCCGGTGACTGCGTCTTCCGCCGGTGAGCCGCCCACTCGCGCCGCCCTGCGTGCCGCGCTCCACCGCCAATCGCCGCCACCACCGCGCCTCCCCGCGTGAGGCCCTGCCGCCCCTCGGGCTCCGGCCGGCGAGCGCGCCGCCGCACCTGCCATGGCCCCCGCCGACCGGATCCGCCCGTTCCACGCCTCCCCACACCTCCCCGATGGCTCCCGCACCCTCCGGTCATCTTAACCCTCATCTCCGACGAGGATTTCCAGCGATCCTCGATTTCTGCGCCGGACGAACCCTAGATCTGGAGGTGATATTTTCGTCTAAGTCCTAAGATTTGCATATTGTTATGCCTCCTTCATTGCATCATAACTTCATCACCGTTGCTTCGATTCGTGCGTGTAGCATATCAAAGTGTTTGTCTCGACGAGTACATAATTTCATCTCATTGCATCATTTCCATTTGAGCTCATCTCGATACCCGAAATGCTGTTGGAAGAGGGCTATGTGATGATAGTTTCAGATCTGTTTCAGCAAATGCACTTTTGTCATTTTTGCCATGATTAATGTGTGCATGCTATGATCCTGAGCTCTACATATGTTTTGAAGTATGCCATGTTATCTTTACAGGGGTGTATGCCATGTATTTTTGTGATCTTCGTGGTGACTAGCACAAGCATGCAAAGTAGCTTACTTAATGATGCTGATTTCAGGGACTTAGAATTTCACTAAGTCCTTACCCTGTTATTATTTTTATGCCATATGTTCATGTTGTTTCCTAGTGATCCGTGCCTCTTTTGAGCATGATCAGTAAGGATGTTTTGTAGATATTGTGGTGCTCTATCAATCCATGTCTTTGTTTGCAATTATGGAGCACCCTATCTTGAGTCAATCGAGCTCTACTTTTGCTATGAAATGTTCCTGGCAGATTGTTAACATGTTTAGCAATTTTAATGAGCTTGTTGTAGTTGATCCATGCATGCTATGTTGTTGTTCTTGCCATGTCTAGCTTCTATGCCATGTCTATTTTCTGGGTGTATGCTTAGTTTGTCCTGATATGCCTCGTAGTGAGTGCATCGAGCTCGTAAACATGCCTACTCGTTATCTGTTTTGCCATGCTCCAGTTTTTCACTAAGTCTGAATCTGTTTATGTGTTTGCTATGTTGACATGCTTGCAATTGTATTTTCTGATCCCTTTTGGCTCATGGTCACTAAGGGACTTTTATTTTATGCTTTGGGTAGCTTCATGCCATGCCTTGCTTTGCCACGATATGTTTCTGTAGCATGTAGTTATCATGCTCTAAACATTGCTTCCTGATGATAAATTCCAGACTTGCTGTTAATTTCACTAAGTCTGAAACCTGATATCTTTTGCACTTTTGCCATGCTTGTTTGAACCTGTTAATGAGTGATTTAGCCATAGCTCAGTGTTCATCTTTTGTCAAGCATCATGAGTGGATCCCTGCCATGTATTTTGTTGTCATGTAGGAGTGCTGTAGCATGTTGTTCTTGATGCATTTAGAAGGCTACTCGCTGTTTATCGCAGACCGGTGCCATATTAGTTTTGCTTGCCATTTCCAAACCGTGCATCCGATTCCGGTGATCTTTATATCGATTCCGACCAAAATCACCTAACCTTTCCAGTGGCACTATTGGATTTCCAAGTTGAGGCCAGGTTCATTCATTCCTTTCCAAGTCATGCATATGCATCACATACCGCATCCCGCATATCATACCATGTTTGCATCATGTTGTTTGAGCATTGCACATGGTTGATTGTGTTCCTTTTGCTTGTTGTCTTGCTTTGGGTAGAGCCGGGAGATGAGTACATGATTGAGGTGCCCGATGAGTACCCTTACGAGGATCAAGACAACTCTGAGAACTTTGCAGGCAAGATGACCATACCCTCGAAATCATTTCTATCTTTGCTTGCTAGTCGCTCGCTCTTTTGCTATGCCTATGCTACGATACCTACCACTTGCTTATCATGCCTCCCATATTGTTAAGCGAAGCCTCTAACCCACCTTGTCCTAGCAAACCGTTGTTTGGTATGTTACCGCTTTGCTCAGCCCCTCTTATAGCGTTGTTAGTTGCAGGTGAAGATTGGAGTTTGTTCCTTGTTGGAACATGGATTTTATTGTTGGCATATCACAATATCTCTTATTTAATTAATGCATCTATATACTTGGTAAAGGGTGGAAGGCTCGGCGTTATGCCTGGTGTTTTGTTCCACTCTTGCCGCCTTAGTTTCCGTCATATCGGTGTTATGTTCCCGGATTTTGCGTTCCTTACACGGTTGGGTTATAATGGGAACCCCTTGACAGTTCGCCTTGAATAAAACTCCTCCAGCAAGGCCCAACCTTGGTTTTACCATTCGCCACATAGCCTTTTTCCCTTGGGAGTCGCGCATCCCGAGTGTCATCTTTATTTAAACCCCCGGGCCACTGCTTGTATAAGTGTTGGTCCAACTGAGCGATGTCCGGGGCTACCAGGGGCAACTCTGGGTTGGCCTACCCGACGTCTGGCTCATCTGAGTGTGCCCTGAGAACGAGATATGTGCAGCTCCTATCGGGATTTGTCGGCACATTCGGGCGGCTTTGCTGGTTTAGTTTTACCATTGTCGAGATGTCTTGTAACCGGGATTCTGAGTCTGATCGGATTGTCTTGGGAGAAGGAATATCCTTCGTTGACCATGAGAGCTTGTGATGGGCTAAGTTGGGACTCCCCTGCAGGGATTTGCACTTTCGAAAGCCGTGCCCGCGGTTATGGGCAGATGGGAATTTGTTAATGTCTGGTGGTAGAAAACCTGAAGTTGATCTTAATTAAAATGCATCAACCGCGTGTGTAACCATGATGGTCTCTTCTCGGCGGAGTCCGGGAAGTGAACACGGTGTTGGAGTAATGCTTGACATAGGTTGTTCTAGGATCACTTCTTGATCATAGTTGTTCGATCATGCTTTTGCCTTCTCTTCTCGCTCTCATTTGCGTATGTTAGCTACCATATATGCTAGCCGCTTGCTGCAGCTCCACCTCATACCTTTTACCCTTCCTATAAGCTTAAATAGTCTTGATCGCGAGGGTGTGAGATTGCTGAGTCCCCGTGACTCATAGATTACTTCCAAAACCAGTTTGCAGGTGCCGATGTTACCGAGCAGTTGACGCAACCAAGCTCAAGGAGGAGCTCGATGAAGATCTTGTCCTTTGTGTTGTTTCGTTCTAGTTGATCAGCAGTGGATCCCAGTTGGGGTCGATTGGGGATCTGTGTAGCATCTCGGGTAGTCTTCTTTTATTTTGGTTCCGTAGTCGGACCTTGATTGTATCTGGATGATGTAGTGCTTTATTCATGTATTGTGTGAAGTGGTGATTGTAAGCCAACTGTGTATCTCTTTCCCTTATGTATTACATGGGTTGTGTGAAGATTACCTCACTTGCGACATTGCTTTCAATGCGGTTATGCCTCTAAGTCATGCTTCAACACGTGGGAGATATAGCCGCATCGAGGGCGTTTCAAGTTGGTAATCAGAGCCTTCCCCGACCTTAGGAGCCCCCCTGCTTGATCGAATCGTTGGCGTTGCTGAGTCTAGAAAAATGTTTTGAGTCAATTAGGATTATATATATATCAGAGAGTAGGATTCTTTTTACTCCTCAGTCCCTTCATCGCTCTGGTGAGGCATCCTGACGTAAAGTTTTGACTCTTCTCCTCTCAAATTTCACTAAAAAAATTTTAGGATCACGCGGGTATCTTGGAATCATTCCGATGGTTTTGTGACGAGAACATTGTTCTTGGTGCCTCCTGAGATTTAGGGGTTGTGGCAGTGTCCCAGGGAGTTGAGCTCCGAGGTGTTGTCGTCACAATTTTATCGTTGCAGTTCTGGAATACCTGAGTTTTTCGCCGACATCGAAAATCTATTTTCTGCAGTTGTTGGTGAGATAACCTCGACGCCACCCAGTACTGGGGCGGGAGTTCGGGAGTATTGCCATAACTCGTATAGCGGCTGCTTTTCGAAGGTTGAGGTAAACGATTTCCGAAGGTTTCTTGGTTATGTGTTGAAGGATGGATACAGTTGGATGTAGGATTTGTGTAGTTTTGGGTGAGATATTATGTTTCCCCTGTATCCCCAACACCTGATTTCATAACCGGAAAGTTTCGAGAGTTTATAAGTGGGAATTCAAGTAGCTCTTAGGATATCTTTCTGACGGATGTATGATATGAAATTGGGGTTCGACGTCTAGTGGTCCGCCTATCCACGATTGGTTTTACAGTGGTCTCGTTGAGTCTTAAAGAGTCCTTGGCTATGCTGACTCGGGGACGCTTCGTATGTCATGTGCACTGCCTTGTACATGATGGTGCTGTACGATCGAGCCCGTGTAAGCCCCACCATGAAAACTTCGGACGAAATCTCTGTCATATGTTTATTCTGGCTTATTCTGCAAGCCTATCCCTTGATTTGTTTTGATTGTGGTATTCGAGATGCTTCGAAGTCAAATGTTGATTCCATACCTTTCCTAAGTGGTGTTCTCATATTTCTATGTGGATACTAATCCTTCATGATAATCAAGATTGTCATGTCAATCCTTTTCAACCGGTGTGTTTCTCTTCAAGTGGATCCCATCATTTCAACATCCGCAAGATCAATTCTAAGTTTCTCAACGATGTTCATTTCATTCGTCCCAAGCTGCCTTTGTTTTCCCACCCTCCCACCCCCGTTCTCTTCAAGGACTGAGATTCCTTATTCAACTATCCATTTTATTGATGGGAAGTCTCTCCATTCTTTTCAATCAATGTTCTTACCCGGTGGTTCTCGTGAAGATGCTCTACAAGTCCAAGTTAAGCTTTGTGATCATATCCTTTCCTCGTTTCAATGCCTTCTCATGTCGGTGCACCTCTTAATCATCCACTTCTCACTATTCAATTGTTCCAGAGTGCTCAAGATATATCGAAGATTCGTGTTTCCACTCTACATTCGTTCAAGCTCTTTCGAGGATGTTATCTCATTCAAGTCATTTAATTCAACCGGTGCAACCTCTCTTGTAAATCATTTCAACGGTGTTTATTTGAGTGGGCTCTAACCCACGGGTCTTTTCCTAGGATCTTACCTGACTCTTCTAATTTTACCGGAGCTTTTCTCAAATCTTTTTAAGTTTGACGTAAGAATGATTCATCATTGGTCATATGTATTTCTCCAAGATCTTTCAAATTCTTTTCATCGTTGGCTCAACCTTTCCATTTTTCATCCCAGAGTATCTCACCAATTTGGTCGTGTTTCTCATCGTCATTCTCAGATTTTGAAGATCGAAGAAGAGTTTTACCTCCATATCTTATGCGTTCTCTCAGAGATTCGTGGTTCTAGTTTGAGGCCATCCTCTCATAATTGTTTTGATTGTGAGAATTATTTTCACCTATCCGGAGCAATTCAAGAGTCTTGTCAGTTTGATTCTCCGGAGCCCATCATCTCAGAATTATTCTTTCTAGCTTTCAGCTCTCCTTCTCGAAATCTTACCGATGCACCACTCAATATTCTCTAATCAGCATGTTTCAGTGGTATCTAAATCCCCTCAAGTATCATCATTCGTTCTATAATTCTTAACGGTGATTCATTCTTTTACTTCCTTCATTTCCAATTTTTACGGTGGTTCGTTCAAGACTTCTCTTCCTTCTTTACCATATCAATTTATTCGTTATTTCAATCCTTCCGGTGGATCATTGAAGACCTTCTCAAGTTTATGCTATATCACTCTTAATCCTTTCTACGAGAATAAGTTGTGTGACAAATCCATTTTGTCATCAATTTAGTTGATGAAGGATAAGCATAATCTAATTCTTATTCTTGTTTCATCCAAGTGATTAATTCCTTATTCCAGAGGTTCATCAAAATTCTTGATCTCAATTATTCATCTTTCTTTTCCCGGAATTCCAAGCTCTCTCAATTATAGCATCGCGAAGCTCCGTCTAAATCATCCAAGGCTTCAACCTTATTCTTTTCATCCTTATTTTCGTGTGATCTTTCTTTTGTTGCCGGAGTTCTTCATGGAGGTTGTACATGATGGTTCATCAAGGATTTATTTCCTTCTCGAAGCGTCCATCAAGATTCTTTTCAGAGGAGCTCAAGTATTCTTCATCTTGCAATCCGGAGTGCTATTCTTTCTTCCGTATCATCGGAGGTGGTATTATGTCATTCTTGACAATTTGAGTTCATGTTTTATGATTCACATGCTGTTAAGAATGAGGTATTTTAAATCCATCTACCCCTCCATTGGAGTTATCTTGTGTCATGTTTCACCTAAAGCCTTCCCTAAGGATTGTTGCTATTTATGGTGCTTATAAATGACCCAAGTTCTTCATTTATCCTCCCGGTGAAATAAATTTCCCATCTCCTTGTTGATATCTATATAATCTTGTTCCCGTTAGTGGCAGGTTGTCACCTCATAATCTTGAGATGTTTTCCCATAAGCCCGCAACAAGCTAACTCTTTTCGTTGTTGGTTTTCCAACAAGTCTGTTCGACCATTCTCCTAAGGATGCCCATTCAAGCTCAATTGTGGCACAACTTGGCATTTTCTTCCCCATTCTTTTATTTCAATTATCTATCTTCTATTTCTTCCTTCTGGAGGCATTGTGATGTTGCTCTGTTCAACCCATCTTCTTGTTTTGTCAGGATCGTGTTCTTTTCTTGGTTTATCCATTTAACTGGAGTGTTGTGTCCCTTTGCTCAAGCTTTTTCATTTTATCAAGTCTTTCATTCTCTCTTCAACCGAAGTGCTACCCAAATCGGTTCTTTCTTTTCCTCTTTCTTAACGGAGTGTTTTCAACTTCGATCATCTCCGTTGTTTTTCTTTTCGCAAAATGGTTTGACCTCTCAGGGTTCCTTGGTTCCACTCGTTTGTCAAAGAAGAAACTTAGTTTTACCTCTTCTCTTTCTCTTTCGTTTTCCCTCTAGTGCCATTCTAGATCTCGGGACGAGATCCTCTCATAGTGGTGGAGTGTTGTGAAGCCCCGAGACTGATGTGCCAGGTGTCGTCTAGTTATTCACTGTTGTTGCCTTGTCATTTGCTTGCATGTCATGCATTTTATATCATGTCATCATGTCCATTCCTTTTCCATACATGTTTGTCTCATGCATCCGAGCATTTTCCCCGTTGTCCGTTTTGCAATCCGGTGCTCCTATGTCATCCGGTGTCCCTTTCTACCTCTTTTCGTGTGCGGGTGTTCAACGTTTTCGGATTGGACCGAGACTTGTCATGCGGCCTTGGTTTACTACCGGTAGACCGCCTGTCAAGTTTCGTACCATTTGGACTTCGTTTGATACTCCAACGGTTAACCGAGGGACCGAAAAGGCCTCGTGTGTGTTGCAGCCCAACACCTCTCCAAAGTGGCCCAAAACCCATCTAAACCTTCTTCATCATCTAGGCCGTTCGATCACGATCGCGTGGCCTCAAACCGCACCTCATTTGGAGCTTCCTAGCTCCCTCTACCTATAAATATGTGATCCCCTCCGAAATCCGCGGTCTAACCCTAGTCTTCCTCTACCTCGCGCCCGGCCCGCACATGCTCCGTCGCCCCGCCGCCGCATGCCTCCATCGCTGGCCGCCGCCTCCGTTGTTCCTCGCATGCGACTGCGTCTTCCGCCGGCGAGCCGCCTGCTCGCGCCGCCCTGCGCGCCACGCTCCACCGCCAACCGCCGCCACCACCGCACCTCCCCGCGCGAGGCCCTGCTGCCGGCTCGGGCTCGCCGCCCCTCGACACTGGCAGGCCGCTCCGGCCGGCGAGCGCGGCGCCGCACCTGCCATGGCCCCCGCCGACCGGATCCGCCCATTCCACGCCTCCCCGCACCTCCCCGGTGGCTCCCGCACCCTCCGTCCGTCTTCTCCCTCATCTCCAGCGAGGATTTCCGGCGATCCTGATAACCCACAAGTATAGGGGATCGCAACAGCTTTTGAGGGTAGAGTATTCAACCCAAATTTATTGATTCGACACAAGGGGAGCCAAAGAATATTCTCAAGTATTAGCAGCTGAGTTGTCAATTCAACCACACCTGGAAACTTAGTATCTGCAGCAAAGTGTTTAGTAGCAAAGTAATATGATAGTGGTGGTAGCGGCAACAAAAGTAAAGACAGCAAAAGTAATGTTTTTGGTATTTTGTAGTGATTGTAACAGTAGCAGGGGGAAAGTAAATGAGTGAGAACCAGTATATGGAAAACTCGTAGGCACCGGATCAGTGATGGATAATTATGTCGGATGCGGTTCATCATGTAACAGTCATAACATAGGGTGACACAGAACTAGCTCCAATTCATAAATATAATGTAGGCATGTATTCCGTATATAGTCATACGTTCTTATGGAAAAGAACTTGCATGACATCTTTTGTCCTACCCTCCTGTGGCAGCGGGGTCCTATCAGAAACTAAGGAATATTAAGGCCTCCTTTTAATAGAGAACTGGAACAAAGCATTAGCACATAGTGAATACATGAACTCCTCAAACTAAGGTCATCACCGGGAGTGGTCCCGATTATTGTCACTTCAGGGTTGCCGGATCATAACACATAGTAGGTGACTATAGACATGCAAGATAGGATCAAGAACTCATATATATTCATGAAAACATAATAGGTTCAGATCTGAAATCATGGCACTTGGGCCCTAGTGACAAGCATTAAGAATAGCAAAGTCATAGCAACATCAATCTCAGAACATAGTGGATACTTGGGATCAAACCCTAACAAAACTAACTCGATTACATGATAAATCTCATCCAACCCATCACCGTCCAGCAAGCCTACGATAGAATTACTCACGCAGGGCGGTGAGCATCATGAAGTTGGTGATGGAGGATGGTTGATGATGACGACGGCGACAAATCCCCCTCTCCGGAGCCCCAAACGGACTCCAGATCAGCCCTCCCGAGAGGTTTTAGGGCTTGGCGGCAGCTCCGTATCGTAAAACGCGATGATTTCTTTTCTCTGATTTTTTCCTCTCCGAAAGCAAATATATTGAGTTTGAGTTGGTGTCGAAGAGCTTCCAGGGGGCCCACGAGGTAGGGGGGCGCGCCCCCCACCCTCGTAGACAGGGTGTGGGCCCCCTGGTCTTCATCTTTGGCGAGGATTTTTTATTATTTTTTCTAAGATGTTCCGTGGAGTTTCAGGTCATTCCGAGAATATTTGTTTTCTGCACATAAAACAACACCATGGCAATTCTGCTGAAAACAGCGTCAGTCTGGGTTAGTTCCATTCAAATCATACAAGATAGAGTCCAAAACAAGGGCAAAAGTGTTTGGAAAAGTAGATACGACGGAGACGTATCAACTCCCCCAAGCTTAAACCCTTGCTTGTCCTCAAGCAATTCAGTTGACAAACTGAAAGAAAGAAAGAAAAACTTATACAAACTCTCTTTGCTCTTGTTGTTGTAACTATGTCAAGCCAATATTCAAGTTTTCAGCAGAGATCATAACTAACCACATTTGCAATAATTCTCAGGTCTCATAATTACTCATATCAATAGCATAATCAACTAGCAAGGCATAATAATAAATCTCAGATGACAACACTTTCTCAAAACAATCATAATATGATATAACAAGATCGTATCTCGCTAGCCCTTTCTGAGACCGCAAAACATAAATGCATAGCACCTTTAAAGATCAAGGACTGACTAGACATTGTAATTCATGGTAAAAGAGATCCAATCATAGTCACACCCAATATAAATTAATAGTGATGAATGCAAATGACAGCTGTGCTCTCCAGCTAGTGCTTTTTAATAAGAGGGTGATGACTCAACATAAAAGTAAATGGATAGGCCCTTCGCAGAGGGAAGCAGGGATTTGTAGAGGTGCCAGAGCTCGGTTTTGAAATAGATATAAATTGCATTTTGAGCGGTATACTTTCATTGTCAACGTAACAACTAAGAGATGGCGATATCTTCCATGCCAAACACATTATAGGCGGTTCCCAAACAGAATGGTAAAGTTTATACTCCCCTCCACCAACAAGCAGCAATCCATGACTTGCTCGAAACAATGAGTGTCTCCAACATACATCAGGTCTCAGGGGGAGTTTTGTTTGCAATTAATTTTGATTTAGTTTGCATAAAGCATGGGACTGGGCATCCTGGTGACCAGCCATTTTCTCGTGAGTGAGGAGCGGAGTCCACTCCTCTTGAGAATAACCCGCCTAACACGGAAGATAAGGACAGCCTTGGTTGATACATGAGCTATTCGAGCATACAAAACAAAATGTTTATTTGAAGGTTTAGAGTTTGGCACATACAAATTTACTTGGAACGGCAGGTAGATACCGCATATATGAAGGTATGGTGGACTCATCTGGAAGAACTTTGGGGTTTAAGGGATTAGATGCACAAGCAGTATTCCTGCTTAGTACAAGTGAAGGCTAGCAAAAGACTGGGAAGCGACCAACTAGAGAGCGACAACAGCCATGTACATGCATTAAAATTAATAAACATTGGATGCAAGCATGAGTAGGATATAATCCACCATGAACATAAATATCGTGAAGGCTATGTTGATTTGTTTCAACTACATGCATGAACATGTGCCAAGTCAAGTCACTTAAATCATTCAAAGGAGGATACCACCCCATCATACCACATCATAATCATCTCAATAGCATGTTGGCACACAAGGTAAACCATTATAACTCATAGCTAATCAAGCATGGCACAAGCAACTACGATCTCTAATTGTCATTGCAAACATGTTTATTCATAATAAGCTGAATCAAGAATGAGGGACTCATCATATTTACAAAAACAAAAGAGGTCGAGTTCATACCAGCTTTTCTCATCTCAGTCAGTCCATCATATATCATCATAATTACCTTTCACTTGCACGACCGAACGGTGTGAATAATAATAAGAGTGTACGTGCATTGGACTAAACTGGAATCTGCGAGCATTCAATAAACAGGAGAAGACAAGGCAATATGGCTCTTGGTTAAATCAACAATAATGCATATAAGATCCACTTCAACAATTTAATTATGGTCTTCTCCTACTGACCCCCAAATAAAAGAAAAGAAATAAAACTATTTACATGGGAAAGCTCCCAACAAGCAAAAGATGAACGGGAAATATTTTTGGGTTTTCTTTTTAATTATTACTACTACAGGCATGGAAAGTAAATTAATTAAAAGCTACAACTAATTTTTTTGGTTTTTCTAAAGGTTTAACAAACACACAAGAAGAAAGCAGGAAAAAGAAAATAAACTAGCATGGATATTATAGTGAAAGAGTATGAGCACCGACATCTAGTAATGAGTGTGTGTGAGCATAAATGTAATGTCGGTGAGAAATACGTACTCCCCCAAGCTTAGGCTTTTGGCCTAAGTTGGTCTATTGCCAGGGATAGCCTGGCGGGTACCCATAGGTGTAGCTGGGGTCGTACTGCGACGAGGAATAGTCGGGATCATACTGTGATGAAGAAGAAGACTCTGACTGCCACTGGCTGACAGTCATCTCTGGATCCCAAGAATAAACAGATTGTCGTGGAGGCTCATCTTGTGGTTCCTGTTCCGGGGCTGGTGCAGGATTCTTGTAAGCTTGGCCGGCAGCCCACGTAACGAGGTAGGGTCCTACAAAATTAAACAAAGAAGGAGCAGGCAATGTAATAGTTTCAGGATAATGTTTATCAAAGTATAACTTATATTTGAGCTCTTCATTCCTGTCCTTCACAAGAAAATCATGGGCTATCATGCTCTTATAGTCTAGATAAGCATTAGGCAGCAATTTTTCTTCTTGCTCATAATGCCTAATAGCTATGTTAAAGTGTGCAGCAAGGCGAGAAGCATAAATGCCTCCAAAGATGGGGCCTTTAGTACGGTTCAGACTCAACTGCCTAGCGATAATTCCGCCCATACTGACAATGTTGTCGCGGTATAAACCATGGAACAGAATAATAATATCAGGAACACTAAGTTTCCCACAGTTCCCACGACCAATCAAGCATCGACTAGCAAATAAAGCAAAATAGCGTAACACAGGAAAATGTATACTAGTGATTCTTGCATCAGAAACCTTCCTGGTTTCTCCCATAGAGATAAGGTTAATAAATGGTTCCAACTCTTTATGAGGTGGTTCCTCTAAGATACCATCAGGAGGTATGTTGCAGACTGCGCAAAATTCAGACAATGGCATTTTCTTCACAACGTCATATAAATGAAACTCTACTGAAGGAGGTGACTCTTTAGGGAAAAAGTAGAAGTTTTGCACAAAAGTATTTGTGAGTAAGAGATACTATGGATGCTGGGCGTGGACGAAGTCGATGAGGCCAGCATTCTTAATCAATGAATAGAAATCCTCATAAATCTCGGCCTCTCTCAAGAAATTATTAGAAGGCCATTCACACGGCGGGATCTCCGCGGTACGAGGCAAATTATATTTGGGCCTCTGAGCTTCTTCATTTTGTTTATCCTTTGAGCTTTGGCTCGATGAACGCCTCAAAAATCTCCTCATTATTTTTCTGAAATAATCTGAAATTTTTAGTAACTTCAAACAAAAGTGAACCAACTTCAATAAAACTGATAGCAACTACTCCTACAAGTGCCAAGAGCCTATATCAAGCATTAGAATTACTTAGAACCATATAAATTTGACATGCAAGATCAAGAACATGGTCACTTATGCAGCACAAATTTGCAAAGAATAAGGCACTAGAACAAAAACTAATAGGACCAATGGAGGAGTCACATACCAAGGAACAATCTCCCCAAGCAGTTTTGCGAGAGGTGCTTTGAGCAAGGAGATCGAAAATCACAGCAAAAGTGGCTGGAACTCGTGCTTGAGTTGGTTTTTCGGGTTTGTGTGAGACAAAGGAAGAAGATGGGTGCTGGGATAAGTGGAGGAGGGCCACCATGGGCCCACGAGGCAGGGGGGCGCGCCCACCACCCTCGTGGCCAGGTGGCAGGTCCTCCCGCGGTAATTTTTGCACAGTAAATCCTCAAATATTTCCGAAAAAATCATATTAAATTGGCATGGCATTCTGAGGACTTCTATTTTCGGGATATTTTTATATTGCACGGATAAGTGAGGAAACAGACAGAAAAATACTATTTTTACTTTATTTCTACTAATTAATAGAAAATATAGAGAAGGTACAGAAGGTGGTGCTTCTAGTTTCATCCATCTCATGCTCATCAAAAAGAATCCACTAACAAGGTTGATCAAGTCTTGTTAACAAACTCATTCCGATAATCATGAAACCGGAGAAATTTCGAATAACACTAAGTTACCTCAACGGGGATATGCACATCCCCTATAATAAGTATATCATATTTCTTTTTGACAGTACGAAGAGGAAATTCAAAACCTCCAATTATAATCGATGCAATTTTTCCAATGGAGTTGATACTATGAACTTGAGGTTGTTTCCTCGGAAAGTGTACCGTATGCTCATTACCATTAACATGAAAAGTGACATTGCCTTTGTTGCAATCAATAACAGCCCCTGCGGTATTAAGAAAAGGTCTTCCAAGAATAATAGACATAATATCATCCTCAGGAATATCAAGTATAACAAAGTCCGTTAAAATAGTAACGTTTGCAACCACAACAGGCACATCCTCACAAATACCGACAGGTAGCAGTTGATTTATCAGCCATTTGCAAAGATATTTCGGTAGGTGTCAGCTTATTCAAGTCAAGTCTACGATATAAAGAGAGAGGCATAACACTAACACTGGCTCCAAGATCACATAAACAAGTTTTGATATAATTTCTTTTTAATGGAGCAAGGTCTAGTAGGTACTCCGGGATCTCCAAGTTTCTTTGGTATTCCACCCTTAAAAGTATAATTAGCAAGCATGGTGGAAATCTCAGCTTCCGATATCTTTCTTTTATTAGTAATGATATCCTTCATATATTTAGCATAAGGATTTGTTTTGAGCACATCAGTTAATCGCATACGCAAAAAGATAGGCCTAATCATTTCAGCAAAGCACTCAAAATCCTCATCATCCTTTTTCTTGGATGGTTTTGGAGGAAAAGGCATGGGTTTCTGAACCCAAGGTTCCCTTTCTTTACCATGTTTCCTAGCAACAAAGTCTCTTTTATCATAACGTTGATTCTTTGATTGTGGGTTATCAAGATCAACAGCAGGTTCATTTTCTACATCATTGTCATTACTAGGTTGAGCATCATCATGAACATCATAATTAACATTTTCACTAGGTTCATGTTCATTACCAGACTATGTTTCAGCATCGGACATAGAGATATCATTTGGATTATCAGGTGGTTCAACAATAGGTTCACTACAAGTTTGCACAGTTCTATCATTTTTCTTCTTCTTCTTTTTAGAAGAACTAGGAACATCAATATTATTTCTTTGAGAATCTTGCTCGATTCTCTTAGGGTGGCCTTCAGGATACAAAGGTTCCTAAGTTATTCTACCAGTTCTAGTAGCCACTCTAACAGCATAATCATTTTTCTTACTATTCATTTCATCAAGCACTTCTTTTTGAGCCTTAAGTACTTGTCCTACTTGAATGGTAACCATATAAGCATGTTTGCTAACAAGTTTAAGTTCACCTTTAATATTAGCCATATAATCACCCAAGCGTCTAATCATATAAGCATTTTCTTTTAATTGTCTACCAAAGTAAGCATTGAAGTCGTCTTGCTTAAACATAAAGCTATCAAACTCATCCAAGCATTGACTAGTAATTTTAGTAGGAGGAACTTCAACTTTATCATATCTATAGAGAGAATTTACCTTTACTACCTGTGTCAGGATATCGGGATCAGGAGGTTCTTCAATAAATAAAGAATTGAGATCATATGTTTCTTCAATAGGCGGTATATTAAGACCTTGTATTTCTTCAATAGGAGGTAAATTCTTAACATCTTCAGCTTTAATACCTTTTTCTTTCATAGATTTCTTTGCCTCTTGCATATCTTCAGGACTGAGGAATAGAACACCTCCCTTCTTCGGAGTTGGTTTAGGAATAGACTCAGTAATTGGAGTAGGAGCTGGCTCAGGAGGTGCCCGATTATTTTCATTTGTCGACATATTATTCAATAGAATTTCAGCTTCATCCGGTGTTCTTTTCCTGAAAAGAGAACCAGCACAACTATCCAGGTAATCTCTGGAAGCATCGGTTAGTCCATTATAAAAGATATCAAGTATTTTGGGTTTCTTAAGAGGATGATCAGGCAAAGCATTAAGTAACTTGAGAAGCCTCCCCCAAGCTTGTGGGAGACTCTCTTCTTTAATTTGCACGAAGTTGTATATTTCCCTCAAAGCAGCTTGTTTCTTATGAGCAGGGAAATATTTAGCAGAGAAGTAATAAATCATATCCTGGGGACTACACACACAACCAGGATCAAGAGAATTAAACCATATCTTAGCATCACCCTTTAATGAGAACGGAAATATTTTGAGTATATAGAAGTAACGCGATCTCTCATCATTAGTGAACAGTGCAGCTATATCATTTAACTTAGTAAGATGTTCCACAACAGTTTCAGATTCATAGCCATAAAACAGATCAGATTCAACCAAAGTAATTATATCAGGATCAATAGAGAATTCATAATCCTTATCAGGAACACAGATAGGTGAAGTAGCAAAAGGAGGGTCGGGTTTCATTTTATCTCTAAGTGATTCTTTGTTCCATTTAACTAATAACCTCTTGAGCTCATATCTATCTTTGCAAGCTAAAATAGCGGCAGAAGATTCCATATCAAAAAGATAGCCCTCAGGAATAACAAGCATATTTCCATCATCACTATCATCATCGTATTCAGATTCAATAATTTCTTTTTCTCTAGCCCTAACAATTTGTTCATCAAGAAATTCACCGAGGGGCACAGTAGTATCAGTCATAGAAGCAGTTTCATCATAAGTACCATGCATAGCAGAAGTGGCATCATCAATAACATGCGACATATCAGAACTAATAGCAGAAGCAGGTTTAGGTGTCGCTAGCCTACTCACAATAGAAGGTGAATCAAGTGCAGAGCTAGATGGCAGTTCCTTACCTCCCCTCGTAGTTGAGGGATAAATTGTTGTCTTAGCGTCTTTCAAGTTCTTCATAGTGTCTAGCAGATATAAATCCCAAGTGACTCAAAGAATAGAGCTATGCTCCCCAGCAACGGCGCCAGAAATTGGTCTTGATAACCCACAAGTATAGGGGATCGCAACAGCTTTCGAGGGTAGAGTATTCAACCCAAATTTATTGATTCGACACAAGGGGAGCCAAAGAATATTCTCAAGTATTAGCAGCTGAGTTGTCAATTCAACCACACCTAGAAACTTAGTATCTGCAGCAATGTGTTTAGTACCAAAGTAATATGATAGTGGTGGTAGCGGCAACAAAAGTAAAGACAGCAAAAGTAATGTTTTTGGTATTTTGTAGTGATTGTAACAGTAGCAGCGGGAAAGTAAATGAGCGAGAACCAGTATATGGAAAACTCATAGGCACTGGATCAGTGATGGATAATTATGCCGGATGCAGTTCATCATGTAACAGTCATAACATAGGTGACACAGAACTAGCTCCAATTCATCAATGTAATGTAGGCATGTATTCCGTATATAGTCATACATGCTTATGGAAAAGAACTTGCATGACATCTTTTGTCCTACCCTCCCGTGGCAGCGGGGTCCTATCGGAAACTAATGGATATTAAGGCCCCCTTTTAATAGAGAACCGGAACAAAGCATTAACACATAGTGAATACATGAACTCCTCAAACTAAGGTCATCACCGGGAGTGGTCCCGATTATTGTCACTTCGGGGTTGCCGGATCATAACACATAGTAGGTGACTATAGACTTGCAAGATAGGATCAAGAACTCACATATATTCATGAAAACATAATAGGTTCAGATCTGAAATCATGGCACTCGGGCCCTAGTGACAAGCATTAAGCATAGAAAAGTCATAGCAACATCAATCTCAGAACATAGTGGATACCGAGTATCAAACCCTAACAAAACTAACTCGATTACATGATAAATCTCATCCAACCCATCACCATCCAGCAAGCCTACGATAGAATTACTCACGCACGGCGGTGAGCATCATGAAATTGGTGATGGAGGATGGTTGATGATGACGACGGCGACGAATGCCCCTCTCCGGAGCACCGAACGGACTCCAGATCAGCCCTCCCGGGAGGTTTTAGGGCTTGGCGGCGGCTCCGTATCGTAAAACGCGATGATTTATTCTCTCTGATTTTTTTCTCTCCGAAAGCAAATATATAGAGTTGGAGTTGGCGTCGGAGGGCATCCAGGGGGCCCACGAGGTAGGGGGCGCGCCCTAGAGGGGGGGCGCGCCCCCCACCCTTGTGGACAGGGTGTGGTTCCCCTGGTCTTCATCTTTGGCGAGGATTTTTTATTATTCTTTCTAAGATGTTCCGTGGAGTTTTAGGTCATTCGGAGAATATTTGTTTTCTGCACATAAAACAACACAATGGCAATTCTGCTGAAAATAGCGCCAGTCCGGGTTAGCTCCATTCAAATCCTACAAGTTTGAGTCCAAAACAAGGACAAAAGTGTTTGGAAAATTAGATACGATAGAGACGTATCAATCCTCGATTTCCGCGCCGAACGAACCCTAGATCCGGAGGTGATATTTTCATCCAAGTCCTGAGATTCGCATATTGTTATGCCTCCTTCATTGCATCATAACTTCATCACCGTTGCTCCTATTCGTGCGTGTAGCATATCAAAATGTTCGTCTCGACGAGTACATCATTTCATCTCATTGCATCATTCCCATTTGAGCTCATATTGATGCCCGAAATGCTGTTGGATGAGGGCTATGTGATGATAGTTTCAGATCTGTTTCAGCAAATGCACTATTGTCATTTTTGCCATGATTAATGTGTGCATGCTATGATCCTGAGCTCTACATGTGTTTTGAAGTATGCCATGTTATCTTTACAGGGGTGTATGCCATGTATTTTTGTGATCTTCGTGGTGACTAGCACAAGCATGCAAAGTAGTTTACTTAATGATGCTGATTTCAGGGACTTAGAATTTTATGATATATTTTCATGTTGTTTCCTAGTGATCCATGCCTCTTTTGAGCATGATCAGTAAGGATGTTTTGTAGATATTGTGGTGCTCTATCCATCCATGTCTTTTCTGCAATTATGGAGCACCCAAGCTTGAGTCAATCGAGCTCTACTTTTGCTATAAAATATTCCTGGCAGATTGTTAACATGTTTAGCAATTTTGCCGAGCTTGTTGTAGTTGATCCATGCTTGCTATGTTGTTGTTTTTGCCATGTCTAGCTTCTATGCCATGTCTATTTGCTGGGTGTATGCTTAGTTTGTCATGCAATGCCTCATAGTAAGTGCATCGAGCTCGTAAACATGCCTACTCGTTATCTGTTTTACCATGCTCCAGTTTTTCACTAAGTCTAAATCTGTTTATGTTTTTGCTATGTACACATGCTTGCAATTGTATTTTCTGATCCCTTTTGGCTCATGGTCACTAAGGAACTTTTGTTATATGCTTTGAGTAGCTTCATGCCATGCCTTGCTTTGCCATGATATGTTTCTGTAGCATGTAGTTATCGTGGTCTGAAACCTGATATCTTTTGCACTTTTGCCATGCTTGTTTGAACCTATTAATGAGTGATTTAGCCGTAGCTCAGTGTTCATATTTTGTCAAGCATCATGAGTGGATCCCTGCCATGTATTTTTTTGTCATGTTGGAGTGATGTAGCATGTTGTTCTTGATGCATTTAGAAGGCTACTTGCTGTTTATCGCAGACCGGTGCCATATTTGTTTTGCTTGCCATTTCCAAACCGTGCATCCAATTCCGGTGATCTTTATATCGATTTCAACTGAAATCACCTCACCTTTCCAGTGGCACTCTTGGATTTCCAAGTTGAGGCCATGTTAATTCATTCCTTTCCAAATCGTGCATATGCATCACATACCGCATCCCGCATATCATACCTTGTTTGCATCATGTTGTTTGAGCATTGCACATGGTTGATTGTGTTCCTTTTGCTTGTTGTCTTGCTTTGGGTAGAGCCGGGAGACGAGTACGTGATCGAGGAGCCTGTTGAGTATGCTTACGAGGATTGAGACAACTCTGAGAACTTTGCAGGCAAGATGACCATACCCTCAAAATCATTTCTATCTTTGCTTGCTAGTTCCTCGCTCTTTTGCTACGCCTATGTTGCGATACCTACCACTTGCTTATCATGCCTCCCATATTGTTAAGCCAAGCCTCTAACCCACCTTATCCTAGCAAACTGTTGTTTGGCTATGTTACCGCTTTGCTCAGCCCCTCTTATAGCGTTGTTAGTTGCAGGTGAAGATTGGAGTTTGTTCCTTGTTGGAACATGGATTTTATTGTTGGGATATCACAATATCTCTTATTTAATTAATGCATCTATATACTTGGTAAAGGGTGGAAGGCTCGGCGTTATGCCTGGTGTTTTTGTCCACTCTTGCCGCCTTAGTTTCCGTCATATCGGTGTTATGTTCCCGGATTTTGCGTTCCTTACACGGTTGGGTTATAATGGGAACCCCTTGACAGTTCGCCTTGAATAAAACTCCTCCAGCAAGGCCCAACCTTGGTTTTACCATTCGCCAAATAGCCTTTTTCCCTTGTGTCGGTGTCAAAACCAGCGGATCTCGGGTAGGGGGTCCCGAACTGTGCGTCTAGGCCAGATGGTAACAGGAGGCAGGGGACACGATGTTTTACCTAGGTTCGGGCCCTCTTGATGGAGGTAAAACCCTACGTCTTGCTTGATTGATATTGATAATATGGGTAGTACAAGAGTAGATCTACCACGAGATCAGAGAGGCTAAACCCTAGAAGCTAGCCTATGGTATGACTGTATGTTATGGTTGTTGTCCTATGGACTAAAACCCTTCGGTTTATATAGACACCGGAGAGGGTTAGGGTTACACAAGGTCGGTTACAAATGAGGAGATATCCATATCCGTATTGCCTAGCTTGCCTTCCACGCCAAGTAGAGTCCCATCCGGACACGAGACGAAGTCTTCAATCTTGTATCTTCATAGTCTAATAGTCCGGCCAATGGAGATAGTCCGGCTGTCCGGAGACCCCCTAATCCAGGACTCCCTCAGTAGCCCCTGAACCAGGCTTCAATGACGATGAGTCCGGCGTGCAGTATTGTCTTTGGCATTGCAAGGCGGGTTCCCTCTTCGAATACATCACAGAAGAATTTGAATACGAGGATAGTGTCCGACCCTGCAAAATAAGTTCCACATTCCACCGTAGAGAGAGATATTTTCGCAGATCTAATTTGCTGGCTTGTTTTGGCAGCATGACGTTACGTCATGGCCCGGTGATTATTCGAAACGTTTCTTTTAACCAGCCCCGCACATAATGCGAGGCAGTTTTTCGACACGTCCTGTCAAAGCAGAGATCGTGTCCCCTTATTACGGGATTCTCATCGATACAGGCATGGGTAACCCAACCGTGCCATCAATTGCGGTGCTTGGGGGATAAGCGAGTTTTACTAGGAAAGTGGGGATGTTTAGTTTCATCCGCCCATATAAAGGGATAATGATTCACCTTTCCATCCACGCCTTCTTCCTCCTTTGCTCATCCGTCTTCGCACACTCGAGCTCTAGCGCCCAAGTCCGCACTTCCCACCTCGACCTTCTCCAATCATGTCTGGAGCGGGAGGCAAGTGGATGGTCTCTTCCGTCACGGAGGGAGACATCAAGAAACTGAGGAGAGCCGGATACCTGCCCGACGACATCGCGCACCCGCTCCCAGATGAGGGGCAGCTCATCCCCACTCCCAGGCCCCATGGGAGGGTAGTATTCCTCCACCACTTCCTCCGCGGACTAGGGTTTCCCCTCCATCCATTCGTCCGCGGTCTCATGTTCTACTACGGGCTGGACTTTCGTGATCTGGCCCCGAACTTCATCCTCAACATTTCGGCGTTCATCGTCGTGTGTGAGGCTTTCCTCCACATCCGGCCCCACTTCGTCCTGTGGTTAAAGACCTTCAATATCAGGCCGAAGGTGGTACGAGGCCAACAAGCAGAATGCGACAGAGCCATGGTGGGCAAGATGCCCAACGTCATATGGCTCGAAGGCTCCTTCGTGGAGACAATAAAGGGATGGCAGTCGGCGTGGTTCTACATCACCGAGCCGCGCGGCGCCAAATGGGCGGCAGCCCACGAGTTTCGATCCGGATTCCCTACATGGCTCACTTCCTGGAAAGAGAAGGGCTTGTCGTGGGGTTCATCAGTGGAGCTAGACAGACTCCAGAAATGTATCCGGAGTATGGCAAGCAAGAAGCTCAAGCTTGTCAATGTAGTCCAAGTTATGCTCATCCGCCGGATCCTCCCGTGTTAACAACGGGATTTTACCTTATGGGACTTTGACCCGGCCCAGCACTAGACTTTGACCGAGCTCTTGGATACGATGCACAAGGACGTCTGGAAGGTGCTATTCAAGGGCGCTGAGGTCCCCCCTTCTCTCGCCGAGGACCGCAGACTAAGCGCAAAGCGTTTAGCATGTTCGGTGAGTTCAATACGTCCCGTAGGACATTTATTTCCCTAGCTTAATTATGCGCGGGGTCTAATCTCCATGCCTTTGATAGGACTGGGTGGAGATGGCGGGGCAGATTGACTGTCCGGCCCCTTTGCCCGAAGACACCGCGAGTGCTCTCCTGACGGAGATGCTGGCTCCGGCTCCTTACAAGGTGCCGAAGAAGATCAAGAAGACCAAGGGAGCTCGAAAGAGTTCCCGACGCCAGGTGTTATCGGACTCATCGTCCGATAACTCTAGGGTTCACTCCTCCCCTGAAGACGAGGAAGAAGAAGAAGAAGATGCTCCCCCACCGACTGGGGAGACAAGAAAAGGAAGGCCGCCCCAACCGGGGAGGCCAGAGGGTCCAAGAAGGGGAGGACTCTCCTTCCGGATAGTTCCACCACCGCCGACGAAGGCGAAGACGAGTGGTTCCCCAGGGTCAAGCCCCCGGGGCGATCGTAAGTATTCGGATACCAGAGTAACTCATAGGATTCCTTTGTCGCACTGCTTTCTCTAATGTCGAATGCAATTATGCAGGCCGCCACGAGGTAGCATCGATGTATCATCGGACGGCTCCTTGGGCTTGTCGGACATGGATAGCGATCCAGTCCCGACTGCCACCTCCCCTCATCCTGCCGACGACGCCGAGGTGTTGTCTCAAGAGGCACCGGATCGAGGGGAGACAGCCCCGGAAGCGCCTCAAGGCGACCTTCCGGACTCCGGGAGCCGAGGGGACGGGGCCCCTGAGATCTCCGAGTTCGGCCCTCAGCCGAACACCGCGCCGGACCCTCCAGCGGTTCCGGGCTCGGGCAGGCGGCCTCCTTCTAAGAGGGGCAAGACGCCTGTGCCGGTGACCTCTGTCCATCCAGAGGCGCCGGACAATTTACTGGAAGCGCTTCGCAGCGCTTCCATCGACGAGGAGCACCGCACTATCATGAGTGCGGTGATCCAGAAGGTTCAGTCCGCCAAGAGCGGATTGACTAAAGCCTGTGCCAGCCTTCTAACAGGCTTCGAGGTAAGTGTTTTTAAAATGTAGTAGGAATATTACCGCATAGACAGTAGCCCCTGATGCTTTGTTCGGTGTTCACAAAGAAAAGCCAAACAGAGGATCAAATAATATCGCAGGAGTCTAATATAAGTGAGTCAATATGCATATGCAGGCTTCGCTGCTGGCGTCCACCGCACTGACTGCGGAGGTCGCTGTACTGAAGCAGGCCCTTGAGGGGTCCCGGAAAGAACTCGGCCTTGCCAAGAGGCAGCTCGAGGAGAACAAGGGTAAGTAATACCCCGTCTATAGATGTGTATATATAAAAAAAGGACGCGGTTGCAAAATGACAGGATCATTGTATGTTTGCCAGGGGCCACGAACGAGGTGGCGACCCTGAAGCAAGCGCTAGCCCAGGACAAAAAGAAAGCGGTCCAGTAGCGCAACGAGTGAGAGAAGCACGAGGCTCGGGTGGGTGAGGTGCAGCAAGAGCTCCAGGCTCTCGTGACGAAGCACGAGGCGTTGGAGCTTGACTCGAAGACCCGAGAGTCTGAGCTTGCCGCGGCCCTTGAGAGCGCAAAGAGTGCCAAGGCCGAGGCCCAGAAGGCCCTCCAAGAGATCAACGCGATGAAGAAGATAACGGCGGGTAAGGGTTTCTATATGCAAAGCAAGCATGTAAAAGGAAATTACCGATTACTTACCCGGATCCGGAGCTCTTCAGGAGCATTCGCAGATTTGCCCCGCAGTGTGTCTGATGCTGCACAATTTTACCAGGCTGAGGATGGAAGTTCGACGAAGAAGTTGTTCTGGTCTCAGTATGCTAAGGCCGAACATCCGGTGCCGATGAGCGACCAGCTGAAGTAGATGGTCGAGCTACATAAGGCGGCCGATCAGGCCATGAAGAGCTTTATAGTTCGGCTGTGGCCTAGCGACGCCCTTCCGAACAGCTTCTTCAGCCTGGTGAGGCGGCTTGTGGATTCCTGCCCGCGGCTGGAGGTCGTAAAGCGATCCGTCTGCATTGAAGGTGCACGTCGGACTTTCGCCCGTGTGAAATTGCAGTGGGTCAAGCTAGACGTCGTGAAGCTGATCAAGGATGGGCCGCCAGAGGGCAAGGAGCACCGCCACCCGAGATGTACTACGAGGGTGTTCTGCCGGGTGCCCGTCTCATCACGGATGAGTGCTCAAAAGATGTAATATTTGAATGAGACTTGCTCGCGTGATCCTGTATGATGAAAACTTGTTTCATATGCGCTATGCAACGCTTGTGTGAATTTAAAATATTACCTTCTGTTTGGCTGTTTATCCAATCTGAGAGATGGCTAGTCCTCGGCTTCTGCCCCCATGCCACGAGTGCTGGGTTGTTCGGGATAAATCTGAGCACTCTTGTTCCCATATTTGGGTCCTTCGGGGGAGGTGCTCAGCACAACGAACAAGGCAACCGGACTAATAATGCTTTATCACTCTCACTTAGCCATATAATTCTATAATTTTAAATTTCAGCGAAGCCCATGGTATTCGGAAGGCCAAATTCGGGGCGTGATACACGCCTGTAAGCCGGACAGAGCCGGCCCCTCGCCCTAAGCGGCGTAAGTCTTTAGGGACTCGAAAAAGCTCGCCGAACAGCGACCAGTCTCTCGCCTTATCATGACAGTCAGTTTTAGCTTTCTCTACTGAGGTGCTAAACCCAGCAGAACCAGGGCACAATCGCAGTAGTTCTCCTAGCGCTGCCTTAGCCGATAGAGCGGAACGTAAGGTACCAAAACATAGGAGCCAGGCAAACCCAACATTTGACCAAAGACGTGATTCGGAGATGATGCATATAATGCTATAAGTTCGGGGTGCCGCACTTGTGAAAGTGTTCGGACTTTTCACACCGCATTGTGGGGTACGTAAGCCCCTGGTGTATTTGTTGGGTTTCGTAGTAATTTCAAAATTTTCCTACGCACATGCAAGATCATGTGATGCATAGCAATAAGAGGGGAGAGTGCTGTCTACGTACCCACCCAGACCGACTGCGGAAGCATTGACACAACGTAGAGGAAGTAGTCGTACGTCTTCACGATCCAACCAATCAAGCACCGAAACTACGGCACCTCCGAGTTCAAGCACACGTTCAGCTTGATGATGATCCCCGGACTCCGATCCAGCAAAGTGTCGGGGAAGAGTTCCGTCAGCACGACGGCGTGGTGACGATCTTGATGCACTACAGCAGCAGGGCTTCGCCTAAACTCCGCTACAGTATTATCGAGGAATATGGTGGCTGGGGGCACTGCACACGGCTAAGGAATAGATCACGTGGATCAACTTGTGTGTTCTAGGGTGCCTCTACCTCAGTATATAAAGGATTAGAGGGGGGAAGGCTGGCCGGCCATAGGAGGCGCGCCAGGAGAGTCCTACTCCCTCTGGGAGTAGGATTCCCCCCCCCCAATCCTAGTTGGAATAGGACTCCTTGAGGGGGGAAAGAGAGAGAGGGGGCCGGCCACCTCTCCTAGTCCTAATAGGACTAGGGGAAGGGGGGAGGCGCACAGCCACCTTGGGCTGCCCCTTTCTCCTTTCCACTAAAGCCCACTAAGGCCCATATAGCTCCCGGGGGGTTCCGGTAACCTCCCGGTACTCCGGTAAAATCCCGATTTCACCCGGAACACTTCCGATATCCAAACATAGGCTTCCAATATATCAATCTTTATGTCTCGACCATTTCGAGACTCCTCGTCATGTCCGTGATCAGATCCGGGACTCCGAACAACCTTCGGTACATCAAAATGCATAAACTCATAATATAACTGTCATCGTAACCTTAAGCGTGCGGACCCTACGGGTTCGAGAACAATGTAGACATGACGGAGACACGTCTCCGGTCAATAACCAATAGCGGGACCTGGATGCCCATATTGGCTCCTACATATTCTACGAAGATCTTTATCGGTCAGACCGCATAACAACATACGTTGTTCCCTTTGTCATCGGTATGTTTACTTGCCCGAGATTCAATCGTCGGTATCCAATACCTAGTTCAATCTCGTTACCGGCAAGTCTCTTTACTCGTTCCGTAATACATCATCTCGTAACTAACTCATTAGTTGCAATGCTTGCAAGGCTTATGTGATGTGTATTACCGAGAGGGCCCAGAGATACCTCTCCGACAATCGGAGTGACAAAACCTAATCTCGAAATACGCCAACCCAACATCTACCTTTGGAGACACCTGTAATGCTCCTTTATAATCACCCAGTTACGTTGTGACATTTGGTAGCACCCAAAGTGTTCCTCCGGCAAACGGGAGTTGCATAATCTCATAGTTATAGGAACATGTATAAGTCATGAAGAAAGCAATAGCAACATACTAAACGATCTGGTGCTAAGCTAATGGAATGGGTCATGTCAATCAGATCATTCTCTTAATGATGTGATCCTGTTAATCAAATAACAACTCATTGTTCATGGTTAGGAAACATAACCATCTTTGATTAACGAGCTAGTCAAGTAGAGGCATACTAGTGACACTTTGTTTGTCTATGTATTCACACATGTATTATGTTTCCGGTTAATACAATTCTAGCATGAATAATAAACATTTATCATGATTATAAGGAAATAAATAATAACTTTATTATTGCCTCTAGGGCATATTTCCTTCGGTCTCCCACTTGCACTATTGTCAATAATCTAGATTACACCGTAATGATTCTAACACCCATGGAGCCTTGGTGCTGATCATGTTTTGCTCGTGGTAGAGGCTTAGTCAATGGGTCTGCAACATTCAGATCCGTATGTATCTTGCAAATCTCTATGTCTCCCACCTGGACTAGATCCCGGATGGAATTGAAGCGTCTCTTGATGTGCTTGGTTCTCTTGTGAAATCTGGATTCCTTTGCCAAGGCAATTGCACCAGTATTGTCACAAAAGATTTTCATTGGACCCGATGCACTAGGTATGACACCTAGATCGGATATGAACTCCTTCATCCAGACTCCTTCATTTGCTGCTTCTGAAGCAGCTATGTACTCCACTTCACATGTAGATCCCGCTACGACGCTTTGTTTAGAACTGCACCAACTGACAGCTCCACCGTTTAATGTAAACACGTATCCGGTTTGCGATTTAGAATCGTCCGGATCAGTGTCAAAGATTGCATCAACGTAACCGTTTACGTGAGCTCTTTGTCACCTCCATATACGAGAAACATATCCTTAGTCCTTTTCAGGTATTTCAGGATGTTCTTGACCGCTGTCCAGTGATCCACTCCTGGATTACTTTGGTACCTCCCTGCTAAACTTATAGCAAGGCACACATCAGGTCTGGTACACAGCATTGCATACATGATAGAGCCTATGGCTGAAGCATAGGGAACATCTTTCATTTTCTCTCTATCTTCTGCAGTGGTCGGGCATTGATTCTTACTCAATTTCACACCTTGTAACACAGGCAAGAACCCTTTCTTTGCTTGATCCATTTTGAACTTCTTCAAAATTTTGTCAAGGTATGTTGTTTGTGAAAGTCCAATCAAGCGTCTTGATCTATCTGTATAGATCTTAATGCCTAATATGTAAGCAGCTTCACCGCGGTCTTTCATTGAAAAACTCTTATTCAAGTATCCCTTTATGCTATCCAGAAATTCTATATCATTTCCAATTAACAATATGTCATCCACATATAATATCAGAAATGCTACAGAGCTCCCACTCACTTTCTTGTAAATACAGGCTTCTCCAAAAGTCTGTATAAAACCAAATGCTTTGATCACACTATCAAAACGTTTATTCCAACTCCGAGAGGCTTGCACCAGTCCATAAATGGATCGCTGGAGCTTGCACACTTTGTTAGGTCCCTTTGGATCGACAAAACCTTCTGGTTGCATCATATACAACTCTTCTTCTAGAAATCCATTCAGGAATGCAGTTTTGACATCCATCTGCCAAATTTCATAATCATAAAATGCGGCAATTGCTAACATGATTCGGACAGACTTAAGCATCGCTACAGGTGAGAAGGTCTCATCGTAGTCAACCCCTTGAACTTGTCGAAAACCTTTTGCGACAAGTCGAGCTTTGTAGACAGTAACATTACCGTTAGCGTCAGTCTTCTTCTTGAAGATCCATTTATTCTCAATTGCTTGCCGATCATCGGGCAAGTCAACCAAAGTCCACACTTTGTCCTCATACATGGATCCCATCTCAGATCTCATGGCTTCAAGCCATTTTGCGGAATCTAGGCTCACCATCGCTTCTTCATAGTTCGTAGGTTCATCATGATCTAGTAGCATGACTTCCAGAACAGGATTACCATACCACTCTGGCGCGGATCTTACTTTGGTTGATCTACGAGGTTCAGTAGTATCTTGATCTGAAGTTTCGTGATCATTATCATTAGCTTCCTCACTAACTGGTGTAGGTGTCACTGGAACGGTTTTCTGTGATGTACTACTTTCCAGTAATGGAGCAGGTACAGTTACCTTGTCAAGTTCTACTTTCCTCCCACTCACTTCTTTCGAGAGAAACTCCTTCTCTAGAAAGTTTCTGAATTTAGCAACAAAAGTCTTGCCTTCGGATCTGTGATAGAAGGTGTATCCAATAGTTTCCTTTGGATATCCTATGAAGACACATTTCTCTGATTTGGGTTCGAGCTTATCAGGTTGAAGCTTTTTCACATAAGCATCACAGGCCCAAACTTTCAGAAACGACAACTTTGGTTTCTTGCCAAACCATAGTTCATAAGGTGTCATCTCAACGGATTTTGATGGTGCCCTATTTAACGTGAATGCGGCCGTCTCTAGAGCGTATCCCCAAAACAATAGCGGTAAATCAGTAAGAGACATCATAGATCGCACCATATCTAGTAAAAGTACGATTACGACGTTCGGACACACCATTACGCTGTGGTGTTCCGGGTGGCATGAGTTGCGAAACTATTCCACAATTTTTCAAATGTACACCAAACTCGTAACTCAAATATTCTCCTCCACGATCAGATTCTAGAAACTTTATTTTCTTATTACGATGATTTTCAACTTCACTCTAAAATTCCTTGAACTTTTCAAATGTTTCAGACCTATGTTTCATTAAGTAGATATACCCATATCTACTTAAATCATCTGTGAAGGTGAGAAAATAACGATATCCGCCACGAGCCTCAATATTCATCGGACCACATACATCTGTATGTATGATTTCCAACAAATCTGCTGCTCTCTCCATAGTACCGGAGAACGGTGTTCTGGTCATCTTGCCCATGAGGCACGGTTCGCAAGTACCAAGTGATTCATAATCAAGTGGTTCCAAAAGTCCATCAGAATGGAGTTTCTTCATGCGCTTTACACCGATATGACCTAAACGGCAGTGCCACAAATAAGTTGCACTCTCATTGTCAACTCTGCATCTTTTGGCTTCAACATTATGAATATGTGTGTTACTACTATCGAGATTCAACAAGAATAGACCACTCTTCAAGGGTGCATGACCATAAAAGATATTACTCATATAGATAGAACAACTATTATTCTCTGATTTAAATGAATAACCGTCTCGCATCAAACAAGATCCAGATATAATGTTCATGCTTAACGCTGGCACCAAATAACAGTTATTTAGGTCTGATACTAATCCTGAAGGTAGATGTAGAGGTAGCGTGACGACTGCGATCACATCGACTTTGGAACCGTTTCCCACGCGCATTGTCACCTCGTCCTTAACCAGTCTTCGCTTGATCCGTAGTCCCTGTTTCGAGTTGCAAATATTAGCAACAGAACCAGTATCAAATACCCAGGTGCTACTGCGAGCATTAGTAAGGTACACATCAATAACATGTATATCACATATACCTTTGTTCACCTTGCCATCCTTCTTATCCGCCAAATACTTGGGGCAGTTCCGCTTCCAGTGACCAGTCTGCTTGCAATAGAAGCACTCAGTTTCAGGCTTAGGTCCAGGTTTGGGTTTCTTCTCTTGAGTAGCAACTTGCTTGCCGTTCTTTTTGAATTTCCCCTTCTTCTTCCCTTTGCCCTTTTTATTGAAACTAGTGGTCTTGTTGACCATCAACACTTGATGCTCCTTCTTGATTTCTACCTCCGCAGCTTTCAGCATTGCGAAGAGCTCGGGAATAGTCTTGTTCATCCCTTGCATATTATAGTTCATCACGAAGCTCTTGTAGCTTGGTGGCAGTGATTGAAGAATTCTGTCAATGACGCAATCATCTGGAAGATTAACTCCCAATTGAATCAAGCGATTATTATACCCAGACATTTTGAGTATATGCTCACTGACAGAACTGTTCTCCTCCATCTTGC
The DNA here is from genome assembly GCF_002162155.2 of Triticum dicoccoides. Lineage (NCBI taxonomy): Eukaryota > Viridiplantae > Streptophyta > Magnoliopsida > Poales > Poaceae > Triticum > Triticum dicoccoides. The sequence continues at coordinate 36,621,640 of NC_041392.1, forward strand.
AGCTATAGAACTTATTGGAGACTTCATATCTCTCAATCCGGGCATTTGCTTGAAATATTAACTTCAACTCCTGGAACATCTCATATGCTCCATGACGTTCAAAACGTCGTTGAAGTCCCGATTCTAAGCCGTAAAGCATGGCACACTGAACTATCGAGTAGTCATCAACTTTGCTCTGCCAGACGTTCATAACATCCGGCATTGCTCCTGCAGCAGGCCTGGCACCCAGCGGTGCTTCCAGGACGTAATTCTTCTGTGCAGCAATGAGGATAATCCTCAAGTTACGGACCCAGCCCGTGTAATTGCTACCATCATCTTTCAACTTTGCTTTCTCAAGGAACGCATTAGAATTCAACGGAACAACAGCACGAGCCATCTATCTACAATCAAACATAAACAAGCAAGATACCAATCACGTACTAAGTTTCATGATAAATTTAAGTTCAGTTAATCAAATTAATTAAAGAACTCCCACTTAGATAGACATCCCTCTAATCATCTAAGTGATTACGTGATCCAAATCAACTAAACCATAACCGATCATCACGTGAGATGGAGTAGTTTTCAATGGTGAACATCGTTATGTTGATCATATCTACTATATGATTCACGCTCGACCTTTCGGTCTCCGTGTTCCGAGGCCATATCTGTATATGCTTGGCTCGTCAAGTATAACCTGAGTATTCTGCGTGCGCAACTGTTTTGCACCCGTTGTATTTGAACGTAGAACCTATCACACCCGATCATCACGTGGTGTCTCAGCACGAAGAACTTTCGCAACGGTGCATACTCAGGGAGAACACTTCTTGATAATTTAGTGAGAGATCATCTTATAATGCTACTGTCAATCAAAGCAAGATAAGATGCATAAAAAGGATGAACATCACATGCAATCAATATAAGTGATATGATATGGCCATCATCATCTTGTGCTTGTGATCTCCATCTCCGAAGCACCGTCGTGATCACCATCGTCACCGGCGTGACACCTTGATCTCCATCGTAGCATCGTTGTCGTCTCCCCAAGCTTGTGCTTCCATGACTATTACTACCACTTAGTAATAAAGTAAAGCATTACATCGCGATTTCATTGCATACAATAAAACGACAACCATAAGGCTCCTGCCTGTTGCCGATAACTCGGTTACAAAACATGATCATCTCATACAATAAAATTCAGCATCATGTCTTGACCATATCACATCACAACATGCCCTGCAAAAACAAGTTAGACGTCCTCTACTTTGTTGTTGCAAGTTTTACGTGGCTGCTACGGGCTTAAGCAAGAACCAATCTCACCTACGCATCAAAACCACAACGATAGTTTGTCAAATAGACTCTGTTTTAACCTTCGCAAGGACCGGGCGTAGCCATACTTGGTTCAACTAAAGTTGGAGAGACTGTCGCCCGCAAGCCACCTATGTGCAAAGCACGTCGGGGGAACCGGTCTCGCGTAAGCGTACGCGTAAGGTTGGTCCGGGTCGTCTCGTCCAACAATGCCGCCGAACCAAAGTATGACATGCTGGTAAGCAGTATGACTTATATCGCCCACAACTCACTTGTGTTCTACTCGTGCATATAACATCAACATAAATAACCTAGGCTCGGATGCCACTGTTGGGTTTCGTAGTAATTTCAAAATTTTCCTACGCACACGCAAGATCGTGTGATGCATAGCAACGAGAGGGGAGAGTGTTGTCTACGTACCCATGCAGACCGACTGCGGAAGTGTTGACACAACGTAGAGGAAGTAGTCGTACGTCTTCACGATCCAACCGATCAAGCACCGAAACTACGGCACCTCCGAGTTCGAGCACACGTTCAGCTCGATGACGATCCCCGGACTCCGATCCAGCAAAGTGTCGGGGAAGAGTTCCGTCAGCACGACGGCGTGGTGACGATCTTGATGCACTACAGTAGCAGGGCTTCGCCTAAACTCCGCTACAGTATTATCGAGGAATATGGTGGCTGGTGGCACCGCACACGGCTAAGGAATAGATCACGTGGATCAACTAGTGTGTTCTAGGGTGCCTCTACCTCGGTATATAAAGGATTAGAGGGGGAAGGCTGGCCGGCCATAGGAGGCGCGCCAGGAGAGTCCTACTCCCTCTGGGAGTAGGATCCCCCCCCCAATCCTAGTTGGAATAGGACTCCTTGAGGGGGGAAAGAGAGAGAGGGGGCCGGCCACCTCTCCTAGTCCTAATAGGACTAGGGGAAGGGGGAGGCGCACAGCCACCTTGGGCTGCCCCTTTCTCCTTTCCACTAAAGCCCACTAAGGCCCATATAGCTCCCGGGGGGTTCCGGTAACCTCCCGGTACTCCGGTAAAATCCCGATTTCACCCGGAACACTTCCGATATCCAAACATAGGCTTCCAATATATCAATCTTTATGTCTCGACCATTTCGAGACTCCTCGTCATGTCCATGATCACATCCGGTACTCCGAACAACCTTCAGTACATCAAAATGCATAAACTCATAATATAACTGTCATCGTAACCTTAAGCGTGCGGACCCTACGGGTTCGAGAACAATGTAGACATGACCGAGACACGTCTCCGGTCAATAACCAATAGCGGGACCTGGATGCCCATATTGGCTCCTACATATTCTACGAAGATCTTTATCGGTCAGACCGCATAACAACATACGTTGTTCCCTTTGTCATCGGTATGTTTACTTGCCCGAGATTCGATCGTCGGTATCCAATACCTAGTTCAATCTCGTTACCGGCAAGTCTCTTTACTCGTTCCGTAATACATCATCTCGTAACTAACTCATTAGTTGCAATGCTTGCAAGGCTTATGTGATGTGTATTACCGAGAGGGCCCAGAGATACCTCTCCGACAATCGGAGTGACAAAACCTAATCTCGAAATACGCCAACCCAACATCTACCTTTGGAGACACCTGTAATGCTCCTTTATAATCACCCAGTTACGTTGTGACATTTGGTAGCACCCAAAGTGTTCCTCCGGCAAACGGGAGTTGCATAATCTCATAGTTATAGGAACATGTATAAGTCATGAAGAAAGCAATAGCAACATACTAAACGATCTGGTGCTAAGCTAATGGAATGGGTCATGTCAATCAGATCATTCTCTTAATGATGTGATCCTGTTAATCAAATAACAACTCATTGTTCATGGTTAGGAAACATAACCATCTTTGATTAACGAGCTAGTCAAGTAGAGGCATACTAGTGACACTTTGTTTGTCTATGTATTCACACATGTATTATGTTTCCGGTTAATACAATTCTAGCATGAATAATAAACATTTATCATGATTATAAGGAAATAAATAATAACTTTATTATTGCCTCTAGGGCATATTTCCTTTAGTATTGGTCGTACCATAGTGTACGGTTGCAAGGCGTCATTAATGAACACATAGATATATATATATATATATATATATATATATATATATATATATATATATATATATATATATATATATATATAACAAGAATGCAATAATAGTCATAATGTCATGCATTATTTATTAAAAAATTGTGTTAAAGCAGAGTGATACAGATAGTGCGATAAGCAAAGAGTAGGACTATGTCCCTTCCAAGTGCAAGCTGAGGAATGATAATTAATTGAATATTTCACTCGTTACTATAATCAACCTGGGGATTCCATGATATAACGTAGCTGTCTGCATCCTTGGTTGCTGCATCATGTGTTCGGCAATAGTGTTGCCGGACAGTGTTTCCAGAGATTAAGGTCCTCAAAGAAAAAATAAAAATAACCGAATGGGAAGCCCCTAGTGCGGTTTAGGCCGCGTCTTGGGGCGTGCCGTAGTTGTGCCCCCTCCCCACCTGTGCCCATGGTATTTTTAATGCGTAATTATGTACGCGTGGCACGAGTTTCGCTGGTGGGTCGGGATTGGGGTGGCCATCGTATTGCTACGCGAGCTCAGATCATGCCAGGCGGTCTATTTGCCGATTGCCCCGAGCGCGCTTGAAGGTTTCCGGGCTGTGAAGCGCTGAACAGGTTGATTGCCTTGAGAGGATACTTTGCGTTTCTGCTGCAAGGGCTGCGGTGTGCTCCTCTATTCGGAGAGAGCACTCTGTGTTTCCATTGACTGTAATAACTCCGCGAGGTCCTGGCATCTTGAGCTTGTGGTATGCATAATGCGGTACCGCATTGAATCTAGCAAATGCGGTTCGCCCGAGCAGTGCGTGATAACCACTGCGAAACGGGACTATATCGAAGATTAACTCTTCGGTTCGGAAGTTATCCGGGGATCCAAAGACCACTTCCAGTGTAATTGAGCCTGTGCAATGGGCCTCTACACCTGGAATGACGCCCTTAAAGGTCGTTTTTGTGGGTTTGATCCTTGAGGGGTCTATACCCATTTTGCACACTGTGTCCTGATAAAGCAGGTTCAGGTTGCTGCCGCCGTCCATAAGGACTCGAGTGAGGTGAAATCCGTCGATGATTGGGTCTAGGACCAGTGCGGCGAATCCGCCATGACAGATACTAGTGGGGTGGTCCCTGCGATCGAAGGTGATCGGACAGGAGGGCCAAGGGTTGAACTTTGGGGCGACTGGCTCCAACGCATATATGTCCCTGAGCGCACGCTTCCGCTCCCTCTTGGGGATGTCGGTTGCGTATATCATGTTCACCGTCCGCACTTGCGGGGGAAACCTCTTTTGTCCTCCAGTGTGCGGCTGCCGGGGTTCCTCCTCATCATCGCTATGCGGCCCCTTGTCCTTGTTTTAGGAAATTAACTTGCCGGCCTGCTTGAACACCCAACAATCCCTGTTGGTGTGATTGGCTGGCTTGTCTGGGGTGCCATGTATTTGACATGAGCGATCGAGTATACGGTCCAAGCTGGACAGACCCGGCGTACTTTGTTTGAATGGCTTTTTCCACTGACCGGGTTTAGAGCCTTTGAATCCGGCGTTGACTGTCGTATCCTCAGTATTTTTGCTGTTAATGTGGCGCTTATGCTTGTTGCGACGTGACCTGCTATTGCCGTCTTTAGTATCTGAGGTACCATGGTTCTTTGATATGTTATTACTGCGAGCCAGTCAGCTGTCGTCTCCCGCACAAAAGCGGGTCATGAGTGTCGTGAGAACTGCCATAGATTTCGGCTTTTCCTGACCAAGGTGCCGGGCTAGCCACTCATCTTGGATGTTGTGCTTGAAAGCCGCTAAGGCCTCCGCATCCGGACAGTCGATGATTTGATTTTTTTCGTAAGGAACCGAGTCCAGAATTGTCTGGCCGACTCTTCTGGCTGCTGAATTATGTGGCTTAAATCATCGGTGTCTGGTGGTCGCACATAAGTGCCCTGAAAGTTGTCGAGAAATGCGGCTTCCAGATCTTCCCAACAGCTAATGGAGTCTGCTGGCAAGCTGTTAAGCCAATGCCGCGCTGGTCCTTTGACTACAAGAAATCTGTTAATACATGATGGATATCGTCCGTCATGGATTAGTGAAAAACTGTCATGGGCCCCCGTGCATGACGGATTTGAAATCCGTCATGTATATCGCGTCATAATTTCACATCATCCCTTCCTTGACGGTTCTTGACCGTCATGGATCTGCACCAGGCCCGCCCAAGCCCAAACCTCTGTGACGGGAACAATCCATCATGGACTAACGCCACGTAGGATTTTTGATTCTGCCTACGTGGATACTATTTTCCGTCACAAAAATCGTCATCAATTTGGGCACAATTTAAATTTGGCCTAGCCCATCAGCCCATTCATTTCTTCCTCATTAACTCATTTATTTAATTTTGACCAAGAACGTTTTTAGCATAGTGTGCCTCACAAATCCAAATGCCAATTTTGGACCAAGAGGGAGTACTTGCAAAGTGTTAGAACATTACACATTTGATCCAGTTTGCCGCTATCCGTGTGTAAATACAACATAGCAGTTTACAAAATCCTTCTATGAAGTGGTAACTTACAACATAAATGGACAATTTATCACACAACAAGGTTAGGAACAAGTACAACCCATTTTACATCAACATAACATATAAGCTATTGAGGATGTTATTCATGTTCTTTCTGTTGGTCCTCCTGTGGCAACTATCATGTCTTGGTTGATTGTGATGGCAGCACCAAGTAGCTCGCTACCTAATCTTACCTGGCATATTTATAAGAACCTTATTAGATATTTGTAGATATGAATAGATCATAGAAATAAGAGAATTACAAAAAAATGTACTATATGTTGTCAAAAATTCTTAAATCTTGTAGTGCCTAGAAATGAGAATAACATTGCATCTGCTATAAAATGAGAGTAAACATGAAGTTGCTTAAAATTAATCCAAAGAAAAGCATGTCAAATGACAAGGAAACAAAACATACATCACATAACTCAACTACTACAGTAGTAGTTGAGGCCATATAAACATGCCAACAAAATGGCATCACTAACAAACAATATCCTCGCCGTGACGTGTAAACTTGTTGATACATGAACATTTGAAGTTTACGCCAACCAGGGCAACGAGCAGCAACATAAAACGCAATGTTTATGCTGCAAGTACATCTCAAAGGGCTGAAAAGTAGTAAACAATCCTTGCTTCCCACTTGACAAACATAGTACTATTATTTATAACAGGAAACAATAATGAAATGAAATGAACCAGTATATATGTATACAGGGTGACGACGGTAGGAACAAGACTTGCGCATGTGTGAGAGATGATTCATCATCACTGCATGTATATTAATAGTGCAAGCATGCATATGCATCAGCAGCAAAACAACATATGCTAAGACGTGTATTGTTTTAATGTCATACTGTATGCATAATAAACAAAGTTACGGTGCAGACACCTAGTGATATGCATATTCAGTTTCTTAGCCAGGATGCCAGGAAGCACATGGTATACAGATTAAAAAGTTGATATACCTCCTTAAGACGCTTAGATATTAGATTTCAAAGCAGCAAGAACAGTCAAGTATTTTTTCCATAGCCTGCACAAGATAAGGTGATGTAAATGCACCTGCAATCACAAAATTCAGACTGTGAGCTACCATAAACCATATTAAAACATATATGCTATTTTTTTGAGAAGTCTGCTAGATGTTAGATTCACACTATCATTTACCAAAATTGAGATAGTAGTAGTATCAATCTTATATTATTAATCTCTATTTCCTTTACTTACTTGGATCCTAGTTTTTTTGTGCGTCTACAAAAAAACAAATCTCTATAGCCAATAATAAACCTAAGTTATTTTTCAAAATGTAGTGATTTTTATAGCTGCCTTTTCAAGCATGGTCCATATTTTCCCATAGCTAGAATATCCTTAAGCTATTTCCAAATTTATGCAAGATGCAAACAGTTCACCAGTAAACCTTTGATATATTGTATATTTAAATATGACAGAACAAAGTCCTAGCTTATTGCAAAGCAATGCGGCAAAACTAAAACATATCAGAGAGAACACACTACACATGGTATACCGAATAGAATAACTGGTGAGGCAAGTTCCAACTCCATTGTCCAGAATATCTAGAATGTGGGCTATATCAAGTTGATATTGATCTGGCTGTCCAAAATCCTCTGAAAGCATAAGTACGACTACGAAAATACATGTTAGCTCTTAACACATAAAAGACAGAGTTGGCGGGATCAATGATTTTCTGAATTGTGGCCAAACCTCATACAGAACATGAAACAAACATGCTCTGCTTGACCCCAGAGACAATTAGAATGCTGGTTCACATCCTAGTTATGATTAATGACATCGACTAGATTCTTGTTACTTAAATTGACTGTGCTAACCCATGTACTACAGCCACAATAGGAGTAATCGTGGCTATAAGAGATCTTGATCAATAGATGTATGTATCATTCAAAAATATTGGAATAAAGTATCAAGTGATCTGAGCATACCATTATTCCCTTGCTAGTGAACATGCATTATTTAAGGCATTTGCTTAATTGGCATTCAGTTTCAGACCAAAAACATCATTCAGAGTGCACTTATGAAACATGGGTGTTTAGATTCACGACTTGCTGACCTGGCTTGACTTGGACGCTTCCATCAACTACCTGTTGTCTTGGCATATTTGTTGGTTCACACCAGCAGCCAACATTCGACATCACCGTCATACATTCACTTCTCTGCTATACCTATAAAATCAAACACTAAAAAAATTAGTGAGTGAAACAGGACACACTATGCATATTAATCAAGATAATTACCACAGCTAAACAAGTGAAATATATATATATATGTATAAGTGATATGCATATTAACCCGGAAAATTATGAACAACGAAATACTTCCTTCAATTTCCCTCACTGTCCAGGACACAATAGAACAAACTAGAGGTGCAATAGCTCATGCAAGAAAAAAATAGAGGTCCTACTTGCTAAATTACTCCATTCTTCAGGCCCATGCAAGCTAGTAGTCTACATGAAACAGTGTATGGTTCAACCACAGTCTCACGGCAGAGGAGATATGCAGAGGTCCAAGTGCTTAACTATAAAGAATCTATAAAGCCTCAATTAGCCCCCACAAAACTTCTCATTTCAAGCCCTTTGGATTGCCACTTTATTAAGCTTGACACCAAAACTATTATTGCACAAGGTAAACATATATGTTCCATGCTTGCAAGAATAGGAACTTGTTCACATATATACAGATGAACATGCTCAGTCAATCAAAAGAACATCCTAGCAAGAAAAGAAGGGTTGGGGGAGGAAACGGGGTTTGAGGTGCTCACCTGGGCAAGGGAGGGCCTCCGGTGGTCCAAATGCAGTGGAGAAAGTTGCCATATAATGCACCACCATGCCGGAGACGCAGGAGAGGAGGTTGGGGTCGCCGTCGTGCAGCCCAACACGGGCGAGCGCACCGAACAAGGCGCCATCCAGGAGGAGGAGAGGGCGCGAGGGGGCACGGTGTGCGGCAGAACGGAGCCGCTGGAGACGCGGCGACGGTGCACGCGCCGCCGCGGCCCAAACCCTAGACATGGGCTAGGGGTCGCGGACGTGCGCCGAAGAGGTGAGCAGCGGATCCAGCCGGCCTGGGGGACAGAGGGGTCGGAGACCAGTTACAGTGCGACTTCCCGGTGGTGGACCTTGCTGGAATCGGTGGGTGTTGGCTGCGGTGCGAGGGTCACAAGACAGAGAGATGTTCGAGAGAGGGATGGATGGGTGCTAAATGAGGCGGATCTGGAAGCTACCTGGTGAGAGGAGAGGAGGGGTCGGGCCGGCGGCGATCTGTGGGAGGAGAGAGGCGAGGTGGTGGGTGGCGGCGCTTTCTAGAGTTGATGGGGAATAGGTAGTAGGGGGTTGCAGAGGGGGAAGAGAGGAGAGGGTTAGGGTTAGCGTTTTATACGAGTATAGGGTACCCGGCCTTTGGTGGGCTTGGACGGGCTGTACCAGGCCATCGATGACAGTTTCCGAAAATGTAACCTGAAATCCGTCATGCATTAACAGGTTTCTTGTAGTGTTTGAGCTTTAGTGGGAGGTATTTGATGGCGTGTAACTCATCACCGCGGGCCATGTGGATGTGGAGGAGGAAGTCCTCAATCCATATTGCGGGATCTGTTGTGCCGTCGTATGATTCAATTATTTACAGGTTCGAAACCTTCTGGGAATTGATGTTCCATTACTTCGTCTGTGAAGCATAAGGGGTGTGCGGCGCCTCTGTATTGGGCTATATCTCGACGCAGCTCGAATGGGTCTTGCTCGCTGTGTTTGGCCTGGCCGGATTTGCTTTTACTGTATCCGACGTGACGTTTGTCGTCTCGCAGAGTGGTGCGCCCTCGTGATCCGTAGATCGATCTTGAATGCTTTGCCTTGTCCTCCAATATGTCTTGCAGGTCTGGCGTATCTCCCCATGCCTTTTTAGTTGAATCTCGTTGGGGTGGAGGCTGAGCTTTTGGTTGGATGCCTCTCTATCGCTGCCACGAGGTGGCCGATCAGCCGTATCATACGCTTCTTCCACCAGTCGGGGTAGTAACCTGCGCCTTGGGTAACTCTTGGAGGGGTGCTCGAGTTTATATTCCTCGGCCGTGAGGACTTCAGTCCATTTGTCAGCTAGCAGATTTTGATCAGCTTGAAGCTGCTGCTGCTTTTTCTTCAGCCTATTTGTCATGGCCATAAGCCAGCGCTTGAAGCGCTCTTGCTCGACGGGATCCTCTGGGACGGTGAATTCATCGTCGCCGAGGCTTGCCTCGTCTTCGGAGGGGGGCATGTGATTGTCATCCTCCTCCTCTCCGTCTGCTGCTCTCTCAGGAGAGCTGGCTCCTCCATCCTCCTGCTCTAAATCTTACTGGAGGGGTTTGTTATTTTCTTCGGCACTATCCGGAGTGTTATTATCTCCTGTGCCGGTATCACCACTTTTGCTTTGGCGGGACTTAGAGCGGCGCCGTTGACGTCGGCGTTTGGGTTGCTTCTTGGAGGGGTCATCCTCCGCTATCCCGTCGCCATTGCCGTCTTTGGGTGTATCCACCATGTATATGTCATATGACGAGGTGGCTTTCCAGTGCCCTATAGGTGTTGGTTCATGTTCGTCTCCGACATCGTCATCCATATGGTCGATGTCTTCAGAGTCGAAGTCAAGCATGTCGGTTAAATCATCGACGGTGGCTATGAAGTGGGTGGTGGGTGGGCGTCGAATTTCTTCGTCGTCCGCATCCCAATCCTGTTGGCCATAATCCGGCCAGGGCTCTCCTAATAAAGAGAGAGACCTTAATGTATTCAGGATGTCGCCGAAGGGCGAGTGCTGAAAGATATCAGCGGCGGTGAATTCCATGATCGGCGCCCAATCGGATTCGATTGGCAGGGGCGCAGATGGTTCGGAGTCCGGAAAAGAGTCCGGCACCTCGGAGTCATGGGCTGCGTAGAGGTTTAGGCTAGTGTTCGGCTCGATCGCCGTTGAGACTACAGCCCCTGAGGCGGTGTCTAACAACTCGTCCTCGATTGGCGCAGTTGGCTCCGAACTAAGGGTCGGCGCGGGCGTGGCCTCTGGGGTACTGTTCGATGGTAGAGCTAGGTCATACCCATCACGACAGCGCGGCGTGCCCGGCTGTGGCTCGAATCCGTCGAAGATCAAGTCTCCACGGATGTCGGTCGTGTATTTCAAACTTCCAAATCTGGCCTGATGGCCAGGGGCGTAGCTTTCAATCTGCTCTAGATGGCCAAGCGAATTAGCCCGCAGTGCAAAGCCACCGAATACAAAGATCTGTCCGGGGAGAAAAGTCCCACCCTGGACCGCATCGCTATCGATGATAGTAGGAGCCATCAAGCCTAACGGTGACGACATAGGGGAACACCCAATGAAAGCACCAATGTCGGCGTCAAAACCGGCGGATCTCGGTAGGGGTCCCGAACTGTGCGTCTAGGCCGGATGGTAACAGGAGGCAGGGGACAAGATGTTTTACCCAGGTTCGGGACCTCTTGATGGAGGTAAAACCCTACGTCCTGCTTGATTGATATTGATAATATGGGTAGTACAAGAGTAGATCTACCACGAGATCAGAGAGGCTAAACCCTAGAAGCTAGCCTATGGTATGATTGTATGTTATGGTTGTTGTCCTACGGACTAAAACCCTTCGGTTTATATAGACACCGGAGAGGGTTAGGGTTACACAAGGTCGGTTACAAAGGAGGAGATATCCATATCCGTATTTCCTAGCTTGCCTTCCACGCCAAGTAGAGTCCCATCCGGACACGAGAAGAAGTCTTCAATCTTGTATCTTCATAGTCTAATAGTCCGGCCAATGGAGATAGTCCGGCTGTCCGGAGACCCCTAATCCAGGACTCCCTCACCTTGGGAGTCGCGCATCCCGAGGGTCATCTTTATTTAAACCCCCGGGCCAGTGCTTGTCTAAGTGTTGGTCCAACTAAGTGATGTCCGGGGCTACCAGGGGCAACTATGGGCTGGCCTACCCGATGTTTGGCTCATCTGAGTGTGCCCTGAGAACGAGATATGTGCAGCTCCTATCGGGATTTGTCGGCACATTCGGGTGGCTTTGCTGGTTTAGTTTTACCATTGTCGAGATGTCTTATAACCGGGATTCTGAGTCTGATCGGATTGTCTTGGGAGAAGGAATATCCTTCGTTGACCGTGAGAGCTTGTGATGGGCTAAGTTGGGACTCCCCTGCAGGGATTTGAACTTTCGAAGGCCATGCCCGCGGTTATGGGCAGATAGGAATTTGTTAATGTCCGGTTGTAGAAAACCTGAAGTTGATCTTAATTAAAATGCATCAACCACGTGTGTAACCGTGATGGTCTCTTCTCGGCGGAGTCCGGGAAGTAAACACGGTGTTGGAGTAATGCTTGACGTAGGTTGTTCTAGGATCACTTCTTGATCATAGTTGTTCGATTGTGCTTTTGCCTTCTCTTCTCGCTCTCATTTGCGTATGTTAGCTACCATATATGCTAGCCGCTTGCTGCAGCTCCACCTCATAACTTTTACCCTTCCTATAAGCTTAAATAGTCTTGATCACGAGGGTGTGAGATTGCTGAGTCCCCGTGACTCACAGATTACTTCCAGAACCAGTTTGCAGGTGCCGATGTTACCGAGCAGTTGACGCAACCAAGCTCAAGGAGGAGCTCGATGAAGATCTTGTCCTTTGTGTTGTTTCGTTCTAGTTGATCAGCAGTGGAGCCCAGTTGGGGTCGATTGGGGATCTGTGTAGCATCTGGGGTAGTCTTCTTTTATTTTGGTTCCGTAGTCGGACCTTGATTGTATCTGGATGATGTAATGCTTTATTCATGTATTGTGTGAAGTGGCAATTATAAGCCAACTATGTATCTCTTTCCCTTATGTATTACATGGGTTGTGTGAAGATTACCTCACTTGCGACATTGCTTTCAATGCGGTTATGCCTCTAAGTCGTGCTTCGACACGTGGGAGATATAGCCGCATCGAGGGCGTTTCAGCTTATCTCCAAGTTTGCTGAATTCGAGGAAAAGCAGAGGCAACTCAACCTTGACTTGGAGCTGGCCCAACAGAACTTAAAAATGGCTCAAGATGAAGTTGCTGGTATGGCAGGTAACGGCCTGTCGACTGTTTATCTCGACCATCCTTCAAGTTATCCCTTCGTTCTTCTGTTTGACCCAAGTGCATATTTCGTAGAAAAAATGAGGCTGGCTCTGGCGAAGAAGGGCCTCGACCTTGCAGCTGCACACAAGGAGGCTCAGGAGAAGAATGCCCTTGCTGACAGAAAACTGGCTTCAGTCGGAGCGCTAGAGGAGGAAATAACCAAGCTGAAGTCATATCTTACTGAATCTAACCGAGAGGCAACTCGTCTGACGAAAGATAAGGTGACTCTGAACGAGCAGCTGGAAAGCATGTCTCGCCGGAGGAACGACCTGGAAGCTTATCTGAAAGCACTCGCCAAGAGGCTCTTCCTTATGCTCGAAGGTACTTCTCTTTATCCGGCTGATTCATTGTTTGCAAGTCATCATGAACTGGTTGACTCATTAACTCCTTGAATCTGCAGAATTCTACCAAAACTTTGAAGAGGAAATCGGGCAGATAGAGACAGGCTTGGACCCTATCCTCTCTCCAGTCGGCAATGAGGCTGCCATGAATGTGCTCCGACTAGAATCTCGCGTTGCCAACGTTACAAGCTATCATGCTCGCCTGAAGGTGTCGGTGTCGCGCATTGCTACATCACTCTGGCCCAGGGCAACGTTTCAAAATGGCCTCGAGTCTCTAATGGCTCGACTCAATGAAGTTCCTGGTCGAGCGCAGGAATGGAAGAAGTCTTCTGCCCGATGCGGTGCTGACGTGGCACTGTCGCTGGTTAGGGTCCACTGCAAAGAAGCTCGAGAAGAGAAGCTGGCGGCGATCAAGGTTTCCAATACAAAAAAGCATGACTTCCAATCCTTTATGAAAACCTTCATTGCTGCTGCCACTCGAATCGCTGACGGAATTGACCTGGACGAGTTCGTCGAGCCTGCAAACCCTCCTCCTACGGAGTGAAAAAACTTTATATCACGCCTTAAATTTGCCTCGGAATGCCGAGTGGTTTTGTACCTGTTAAACTCCTTCGGGCCTGATGCCCGAGTACTTTTATCTTTGTTCTGGGACTTTAAGATTTATCCGAACTAGGTTTATCTTCTGGATGTGCTTGCCTTTGCCTTTGAGTGGAACTTGTTCTTCACACGGAATATTCTTTGTACTTGAGATGCAATTCTGAGGATGATGTCCCAGTCGACCTGCACCTCATCTTCCTTGCAGATAGGGATGGAGCGCACGTTGTACTTGTGGCGCAGCTCCGAGGAGAGGATTGCAGTCTATCTGCACCTCGTCGTCCTTGCTGATAGGGACGGAGCGCACTTTGTACTTGTGGCGCAGCTCCGAGGAGGGGATTGCAGTGGACCTGCACCTTGTCGTCCTTGCGGATAGGGATGGAGCACACGTTGTACTTGTGGCGCCGCTCCGAGGAGGGGATTGCAGTCAACCTGCACCTTGTCGTCCTTGCGGATAGGGATGGAGCGCACGTTGTACTTGTGGCGCAGCTCCGACGAGAGGATTGCATCGACCTGCACCTCGTCGCCCTTGTGGATAGGGATGTTTTTCAAACTTAGGCGAGTACTGGGCTGCAGCGAAGCCCCCGAGTGTGAGGTTTGCTCATCACTCGTTAAGATTTTTTAAACTTAGGCGAGTACTGGACTGCAGCTAAGCCCCCAAGTGTGAGGGTTGCTCACACTTGGTACGATTTTGAAAACTTAGGCGAGTCCTGGACTACAGCTAAGCCCCCGAGCACTACAAAAAAAAGACACATCCGTGACATTTTGGGCCGAACGAAATTTTTTTCTGTCATACATATGACACTTCTATGACGATCATTGTGACAAAACCCGGTATCATCATAGATGTGGCAGGCTCCTACTTCTATGACAAAAAATCTTGACAGAAAATGGGCTTTTCGTCCTGGGCGGGCCGAAGACGCAGCTGCATGACATTCTTTGGGCCGTCCATTACGGAAAAAAACTTGGTAGAAGCGAGGGGGAGGAAAATTTCGGGAAGTTCCCGGTTACGGTGGGAGGTCGGGGGCCGAGCGATGTGCGCTTCTCTCGTACACGTACGCGCGTGTGTGCGAGGCGTTGGCTCTAACTGAACCCGAGCGAGGCGTTGGGCTCTAACTGAACCCAAGCGATTGCACTGCAGGCTACGCGTTACTGAACCCGAGCGATCGATCGTTGGCTGTTAACTGAACCCGATCGAGCGATTCCTTCGCTACTGGTGCTAACTGAAGCC
>NC_041392.1:36637068-36663010 GCF_002162155.2 Triticum dicoccoides
AACAGTTCCCGGTGGGGGTGGATGAACAGGACCCCATGGTGTTGCCTCTGGATGAACAAGACCCCGATCGATCGAGCCGGTTGGGGCTAGATGAATAGGACCCCGCTGAGGGCTGGATGAACAGGACCACCCCGTGGAGGGCAAGATGAACAGTAGACGGTGGAGGGTAGGATGAACAGTAGCCCGTGGAGGGGTGGTTGAATAGGAGCCCGTGGAAAAGGCTGGTTGAACAGTAGCCGGTGGAGTAGCGCGCGGTGGAGGCTGGATGAACAGGAGCCCATGGATGAACAGTCGCAAGTGGAGGCTGGAAGAGGTCGATGGTGGATGAATAGTAGCTCGTGGAGGCTGGAGGGGGTCGACGGTGGAGATGAACAGTATCCCGTGGAGTCCCGTTTTGCGGTATGCCACACCCCTCCCGATGAACAGGACCCCTGTTTTGACCGTAGCGCTCCAACACAAGTCCGTTTCGTCTGTTTTACGGTACGCCATACCCCTCCCGATCAACAGGACCCCCGTTTTGACCATAAGAGGTCTGTTTCCTCCGTTTTGTGGTACGCCAGACCCCTCCCGATGAACAGGATCCCGTTTCGAACGTGGCCGGTCGAACACAAGGCTGTTTCCTCCATTTTGCGGTATGCCGGGCCTCGTTTCCATCGCCTGTTCCGTCAAAGCCCTCCCGATGAACACGACCACACATTCCGTTCCGACCCAGGCGGTTGGCTCCCACGCGTTCCGTTGCCTCCCCATGAACACGACGCATTCCGTTGCCTCCCCATGAACATGACGCATTCCGTTGCCTCCCCATGAACACGACGACGTTGTTTCTCCGTTCCGACCCAGCCATGTACACGAGCCCTGGTCGTACTTATGTGCGAGTAGGCGTTCAAGACCCCGCCCGTATGTACACATACGTGGCCGTATTTTCTTTCTTGCACCCTGGCCGTTGTACGTACGTGTACATGCTACGTGCGCGCCTCTACTATGACACGTGCGCGCCTCTACATCGACCAGTATGTACGTACACGTTCGCGACCAGAATGACAACGCTACGTACGCTTCGACCAGGTGGGTTCCGACTGTCAGGCACTTCCTTGCGTGCGAAGATGTAGCTGGTGGGTCCCAGCAGTCAGGGGCAAACGTTTTTTTGCGAAATACGGTGGCCCGTCCGATGGGTCCCCGCTGTCAGGTGGAGGAATAATTATTTTGCACGTAATAAGAAGGCACTTCCTTGCTGCGGCCGTGGACCCAGCTGTCGGCCTCTCCATGTACAGTCCACGTCCGATGGAAGTTGTTCCTTAACCATGTTGACCACGCCACGCCGAGAGCACCAGGGCGGTAGACGACGGCGAGGCCTAGGAAGGGGACGACGCGGAGCCGGGGAAGACGCGGCAGTGGATGCCCACGCGTAGAGGAGTACGAGGGTTCACTGGTTCGCTGCGGTGTGAGGCTGCCGTCGCCGCAGAATAAGAGGGGGTGTGGGTGAGTAGAGGGATGGCCTGGCCGACGGTGGGAGTAGTAGGGGGCGGTGAGGCCTCCGCCGCATCGCAGCCGGCCACGGGAGGCAGGACCACGATGCACGACCGGCGCTGGTTTGGGCGGTTGGAGCAAGAAGACCAGAGGCTGAAGAAGCACTACGGCCGTTGGATGGACATCGTACGGTCACTGGAGCTAGAATCGTGCATATCGACTAAGTTGACAAAGCCCTCCGTCCCCGTCGACTTAGTAGGCCCACAAGTCAGTCTCCTGTCAAGGTGGGTCCCAGCTAGCAGGGGTATTCATTTTCTTGTGCGTAATAAGGAGGCACTTCCGATGGGTCCGAGGTGACAGCAGGGGGAACGTTTTTTTCATGAAATACGGTGGCCCGTCGGGTGGGTCCCAGCAGTCAGGGGAAAACGTTTTTTTCGCGATATACTTGTGTGCGTCCGGTGGGTCCCTGCTGTCAGGTGGAGGAATAATTAGTTTCTGCGTAATAAGGAGGCACTTCCTTGCGGCTGTCATGGACTCAGCTGTCAGCCTCTCCACGTACAGTATTCTTTTGATGGAATTCGATCGTTGACCACATTGACCACGCCGCGCCGACAGCACCACGGCGGTGGACGATGGTGAGGCCTAGGAAGGGGACGACACGGAGCCAGGGAAGACGCGGCAGTGGATGCCCACGCAGAGAGGAGTACGAGGGTTCACTGGTTCGGCTGCGCTGCCGTCGCCGCAGAATAACAGGGGGTGTGGGTGAGTGGAGTGGAGGGATGGCCTGGCCAGCGGTGGGAGTACTATGGGGGCGGTGAGGCCTCTGCGGCAGCATAGCCGGCCACGGGAGGCAGGAGCAGGCGGCACGACCGGCGCTGCTTTGGGCAGCTGGAGCAAGAAGACCAGAGGTTGAAGAGGCACTACGGCCGTTGGATGGACATCGTACGGTCAGTCGAGCTAGAATCGTGCATATTGACTAAGTTGACAAAGCCCTTCATCCCCGTCAACTTAGTAGGCCCACTATACTGGGTCCCAGCTAGCAGGGGGAGTATTCATTTTTTGTGCGTAATAAGGAGGCACTTCCTTGCGTGCGAAGATATAGCTGGTGGGTCTGAGCTGTCAACGGCGGTAACGTTTTCTTCGCGAAATACAGAGGCCGTTTCGGTGGGTCCTAGATGTCAGGTGGAGTAAATCATTATTTTGCGCGTAATAAGGAGGCATTTCTTTGCGTGCGGCCGTGGACCCAGCTGTCAACCTCTCCACGTATAGTCCACTTTAGATGCATGTCGGTTGTTGACCACGCTGACCACGCCACGCCAAGAGCACCAGGGTGGTGGACGACGGCGAGGCCTAGGAAGGGAACGACACGGAGGCAGGGAAGACTCGGTCGTCGTTTTTGTTTTCCACGCGGAGGGGAGTACGACAGTACGGGGGTTTACTGGTTCGTCTGCCGTCGCCGGAGAATAACAGCAGGTGTGTGTGAGTAGAGGGATGGCTAGGCCAGCGATGGGAGTACGGTGGGGAGGTGAGGCCTGCGCGGCAGCACAGCCGGCCGCGGGGAGGAGGGAGCAGGCAGTCCCGCCGGCGCTTGTTTGAGCGGCTGGAGCAGGAAGAGTAGAGATTGAAGAAGCACGACGACCGTTGGATGGACATCCAACAGTGTACAGGCCATCTGTGGAAAGCCTCAAATCTGTGGAAACAGCATACAGCCCATCTGCCATTATTTCAAATAATTTACAGCCCATTTGCTAATTCTTACGGGTTTTTTGGAGCCCATATTCTTTATGTTAGCATTACAGCCCATATTGTGGCCACGGTTAAAAAATTATACAAAATTTTGCATATGTCTGTGCGGTCTGAACTGTTTTTAATCCCGAAATTTCGAGTCACATTCAGACTGATTTTAAAAATAAATGTATATCAATATAAAATCCAATAAATTGTCCACGCATTAAAATCAATGCAATTTAAAATCTCGAAATGAAAAAAAAAATGAAACTAATTGCCGGTTTGATGTGTTTTAAAAACGTACAACCCATTTCTCATTACTGATAGGCCATTTTCTCGGCCAGCCGAAAGAAGATCTCCTCATCTTGAAAGATTTGCAGCCCAACAGGCCTGATAAAGCGACTTACTTGACAAATCACAAAAGAACTGGGCTAGCCATTTTCAGAAAGAAAAAAACTACTGGGCTGGCCTATCGTAAACATAAAAGAAAAGGCTATCTAGACAGGCCAGAGTGTCCCACACAGCCCAGTTGACACCCTGCTTACGTCTCAAAAACAAATTAGATAAATGCCACTCCAATTATGGCGATTCATAAAAATGCCACTGCAATTTCTATACTTTGAAAAATGCCACTGCAATTTTTGCAAACTTTGAAAAACGCCACTCTAGACTTCGAAAAATGCCACTAGAAATGGCATGAAATGGCATTTTTCAAAGTTTGGAAATTGCAGTCGCATTTCTCGGATACACCAGATTTGGAGTGGCATTTATCAAATTAACCCAGAACAAAAATAACTGGGCGAGCTGTTGGGTCCTTGGTGTCAGCCGCTCGTTGTGCAATTCTCTCATTTATTGACTACGTTGACAATGGCATGGGACCTAGATGTCAGAAATCCACTAGGAGGAGCCATTTTTTTATTGGCTTGAAATAAGGAGGCACTTGCTTGCGTACTGCCATGACCTTGGCGGGTCCCTGCTGTCATCCTCTCCACGTACAATCATCTCTTGATTGTGTACACATCAACTTGCTAGGCCCACAAGTCAGCCTCTAAATCGTGGAGGACAAATACAGCCCATTTTCTCTGCGTACAGTACCAGTTAGTCGTGCTTCAAAACTGATCGGCACGCCATTAAAAAAATAAAGGTCGATAACTAATGCGGCACCTCGGGCCAACGCGGCTAGATCGCATTTTGCACGAGAAATTACACACCATGTTTCGTTGACATGTGGTCCCATTCCAACATATCAGTGAGACGACGGCGAGTAGTAGGAGTATTTTCGAACGGACGTGTAGGCCGGATGCCTCTTAGTGAACCGTGGCAAACTCGCAACCGTCCACCGACTCTTCGCCTTTCCCTCTCGATTTGGAACTGCTGTCGCACGCTCTTCCTCTCCCTCCTCCATTTTCCTTCAGCCCTTCACTCTTTCTTCTGTTATTGTTCGATCGTCTTCTCCATGGAGGGAACATGCCGGAAATGACCCCGTTATTCTTGCCCCGATCTGAAAGATGACGTGGTGGAGGAACTCATTGATCGGTGCAACGTCGTCACCTCGGCTAGCATGGCAGGTTCGTTCAAGCCCATTCTCGACTCAACTAATAACATCATTACAAAGAACCCAAGAGTCAAGGATCGGTTTGATCTTCCCTATCTTCTTCGGCGTGACCCTGATGACTGGCGCTGACACAACGGAGGCCTCGCCCTGTGCCAGTTGATGCCGCTTGATAATGATACGTATGATGTTAAGATGCCATCGCTTAAGGGCAAGGCATGGGCGGGCGCAAATGGAGATTGGGTTGTTTACACTGGGTCCAACTGCGACTGGGAACTTGTGAGTGTGTACACTCGTCACCGGGTTCCACTTCCAAAAATCTCCGCACATTGCCTAGAGGTTGAGCACACCGGTAATGTACGCACGTTCAAATACGATCATGGTGACTGTCTTCTACGGAAGATAGCAATTTGTCAAGTTCCCAACCGCTCTTGGATTACAACAACTATCAAGTTGTTGCTATCTTCGACAAGCTTGTTGCCGTCCTTCGTGGTTCGACTCGATGGATATTGCTCAAAAATCAGTTTCTGTACACGATGAGTACTGTGATGCAATTCAATACGAGGGCCTTGTGTTTGCTGCCACCACTAGTGGCACTGTTTTTGCATGGCATCCTAGTAGTTTCGGTACATTTGTCTTCGACCGTAATTATAATTGTTTCATCCACATGCATGCGGGTTAGCAAGTTTCCCTTTACTAATTAACCTTCTTCTGGTGTTTCCAAGGTCCTATGAACATCCCACCACCTATACTTGAAATTTTTTATAACCAAGGGGTTGATACCGATGGTGATGATCACGAGCAGCGCCCATATACTCTGTGGCGCCTGGCAACTAATTCCGATGGATCACCTCTTATTGTGCGTATACAGCCCACTGATGATGTTACTGCTAAGGAAGCAGGTGTCTCCCATGGTCGCACTCTCCGGACCTATTCCAACACCTGTTGCATGGTATTTGGGATGGATACTAGTGTGCTAGCGCCAACTCCTTCTCCCTGGCACAGAATTGATAGTCTTGGAGAAAACTCGCTCTTCCTTGGACAAAACTATCCGATGATGGTGAAAGGCGATCCAACTGCTGCTGATACATTTATAGGAAGCAACTGTGTCTATACTTCAGACATTTGGGTGGTTCCCTACCCTGGTACTGATATAGTAGGCCGCTTCAGCCTGGATGATCAGTCCTGCGTTGGTCTCCAGATCGACAATAGATGGCCCGTCTCAGAGAATCACTTGTGGTTCAAAGCAAGCGTTTCCAACGCCGCGGAATGGTTGAGTTGAAGTTCATTTCATGGCTTGTTATTTGTTGTGTGGTGAAAACTTTAGTATTTATAATGTATCCTCGTTGTCGATGTGGGTTGATGACCTGTTGTATGTAATAAAATGATATGCCTATGATAAACTTACTAAATTTATGAATGGCTTTCGAGTCGCTTCTGTGAGTGAGTGGTGCGACGAGGCAAAAAAATATTTTCCGAATACATAATTGTACGTGCATTGCAACAGGTTATCGGATGAGGCCAATCAACAATAGTAGTACACTATTTGTACTAGCTTCACATGCTTCGCGCGTCAGGCGGGTGTTTTTACTGTAGACATATGTTAATGTGTTCGTTGTACGTAACTAGCACCTCGAATCCTCGATACTAGTGTACTATATAGTAGTAGGAGTAAGTAGTAGGAGTAGTAGGGTGGCATGGGCCAGAACAAGCATTCACGTCCAGGAGTATGGCACACGCCACCACCACGACATCCATCTGACACCATATTATTTCTTGGAGTCCGTGCTAGAGCAATCTCTTCAACCTCGTCATTTCTCTAACTTCAGCCATCGTGCGGCGGGCGAGGTGGGGGTTTGCCGATAGTCGATTTCCTTAACTGCGGTCCCACTTGTAAGGCCAACTCCAACGCACGACCCCAAACGCACCTCCGTTTTGCACAAACTCCAACGATAATTTTGACTAGAAAAGCAAGACCAAAGAAAACAAGAACCACAAGAATACATTTTACTACTCCTATAAGTTGGATTAGTGCCTTCTCGATGCATTCATTGTTGATATGTGGAGGCTTGATCTTGCGTCTGTGCTAGCTAAAAGTGATAGAACATCTACTAAATTGTGCTCTATCAATATATGGATGTACTCTTCTTCCCAATACAAAAACTTGCATCCATTCTACTCCCTCTGTTGCACAATACATGCCTTCTATTTGTCAAAATATATATGTATCTAGACATGTCTTAGTATATAGGTACATCTATTTTTGGACAAATGGAAGTCAAGTATTTTGGAACGGAGGGAGTACACAATAAAAAATTTAAGTTAGCACAACTAGTCTAATCCGAGAGCAGAACCGTAGACTTGGTCGGGTTCTTCCTCCTTTTGTCGACACGTGGGACATCCAGCATCCAGGTCATGTCATGAAAGAAAATAGAGTGGTAGTTGAAGCCACGAGATGTGCATCTTGGGTTAAACTGTAAATAGAATCTTACTACTCTTGAGTAACTCCAAAAGCGTCCACCGAAGATCTTTATTGGATTTGTTTTTCATCACCAGCATGTCGAGGTGAAAGATGTGCAGGTTCAGTGGGTCCTCTTGCGTTTTCACTGACATGTGGGGCCGCATGTGAGCAAACAGACAATGGGCTCCGCGCGTCCGCTGGCTAGCTGAGAAGAGAGATAGAGGAGGGCTGAGCACGGACTGTAGGAAATTTATTCTACGTACCTCGATATAGGCTCGATATAGTGGGGTGGCATGGGCCATAACTAGCATTCACGTCTAGTAGTACGGCACACGCCACCCACACAAGTCCCATCTGACACCAATTTTCTTGGAGTCCATGCTACAACCATCTCTTCTCCCTCCTGTTTTCTCAGCCATCGCATGGTGGGCGGGGTGGGGGTTTGCCGATAGTCGTTTTGCTCAACTGCGGTCCCACTTGTAAGTGAAAACGCAACACCGCACGCATTCCCGCTTGAGCGGCGTGCCGGACCAACCGTGTGGGGGTGCGACGCGAACACGGTAGGCTTTTCCTTTTGAACTCGTAACTTGTAAAATTTTGTTCTGCTCCATGGCGCGACCGATAGATAGAAAATAACGATTTTGCCAAGCGTAATGAGAAATTTGGTTCTGGCGCCGTTCATGCATGGAGTATGTACAAAAATTATGAAGTTGATGTGAAAGGTAAGATAATTACTGTAGTATCATATGTTGGAAATATGCCCTAGAGGCAATAATAAAAGCATTATTATTATATTTCCTTGTTCATGATAATTGTCTTTTATTCATGCTATAAATGTGTTATCCGGAAATCGTAATACATGTGTGAATAATAGACACCAACATGTCCCTAGTAAGCCTCTAGTTGACTAGCTCGTTGATCAACAGATAGTCATGGTTTCCTGACTATGGACATTGGATGTCAATTGATAACGGGATCACATCATTAGGAGAATGATGTGATGGACAAGACCCACTCCTAAACATAGCATAAGATCGTATAGTTCGTTTGCTAGAGTTTTCCAATGTCAAGTATCTTTTCCTTAGACCATGAGATCATGTAACTCCCGGATACCGTAGGAGTGCTTTGGGTGTACCAAACGTCACAACGTAACTGGGTGACTATAAAGGTATACTACGGGTATCTCCGAAAGTGTTTGTTGGGTTGACACGGATCAAGACTGGGATTTGTCACTCCGTATGACGGAGAGGTGTCACTGGGCCCACTCGGTAATGCATCATCATTATGAGCTCAAAGTGACCAAGTGTCTGGTCACGGGATCATGCATTACGGTACGAGTAAAGTGACTTGCCGGTAACGAGATTGAACGAGGTATTGGGATATCGACGATCGAATCTCGGGCAAGTAACATACCGATTGACAAAGGGAATTGTATACGGGGTTGCTTGAATCCTCGACATCATTGTTCATCCGATGAGATCATCGAGGAGCATGTGGGAGCCAACATGGGTATCCAGATCCCGCTGTTGGTTATTGACTGGAGAGCCGTCTCGGTCATGTCTACATGTCTCCCGAACCCGTAGGGTCTACACACTTAAGGTTCGGTGACGCTAGGGTTGTAGGGATATGTATATGCAGTAACCCGAATGTTGTTCGGAGTCCCGGATGAGATCCCGGACGTCACGAGGAGTTTCGGAATGGTTCGGAGGTAAAGATTTATAAATGGGAAGTCCTATTTCGGCCATCGGGACAAGTTTCGGGGTCATCGGCATTGTACCGGGACCACCGGAAGGGTCCCGGGGGTCCACCGGGTGGGGCCACCTATCCCGGAGGGCCCCATGGGCTGATGTGGGAAGGGATCCAGCCCAAAGTGGGCTGGGGCACCAATTTCCCCTAGGGCCCATGCGCCTAGGGTGGGGGAAACCCTAAGGGAAGAGTCCCAAAGGGGGAAGGCACCCCCTAGGTGCCTTGGGGAGGAGGGATTCCTCCCTTGGCCGCCGCCCCCCTAGGAGATTGGATCTCCTAGGGCCGGCACCCCCCCTAGGCCCCCTATATATAGTGGGGAGAAGGGAGGACTTCTTACCTTTTTCCTTTGGTGCCTCCCTCTCCCTCTCCAACACATCCTCCTCCTCCATAGAGCTTGGCGAAGCCCTGCCGGAGTACTGCAGCTCCATCACCACCACGCCGTCGTGCTACTGCTGGAGCCATCTTCCTCAACCTCTCCTTCCCCTTGCTGGATCAAGAAGGAGGAGACGTTACGCTGACCGTACGTGTGTTGAACGCAGAGGTGCCGCCCGTTCGGCGCTAGGATCTCCGGTGATTTGGATCACGTCGAGTACACCTTCCTCATCCCCGTTCTTTGAACGCTTCCGCGCGTGATCTACAAAGGTATGTAGATGCAATCCAATCACTCGTTGCTAGATGAACTCCTAGATGGATCTTGGTGAAACCGTAGGAAAATTTTTGTTTTTTTCAACGTTCCCCAACAGTGGCATCATGAGCTAGGTCTATGCGTAGTTCTCTTGCACGAGTAGAACACAAATTTGTTGTGGGCATTGATGTTGTCAACTTTCTTGCTTCTACTAGTCTTATCTTGCTTCAGCGGTATTGTGGGATGAAGCAGCCCGGACCAACCTTACACATACGCTTACGTGAGACCGGTTCCACCGACTAACATTGACTACTTGCATAAGGTGGCTGGCGGGTGTCTGTCTCTCCCACTTTAGTTGGAGCGGATTTGATGAAAAGGGTCCTTATGAAGGGTAAATAGAAGTTGACAAATCACGTTGTGGCTTTCACGTAGGTAAAGAAAACGTTCTTGCTAGAACCCTATTTTAGCCACGTAAAACTTGCAACAACAATTAGAGGACGTCTAACTTGTTTTTTGCAGCAAGTGCTTTGTGATATGATATGGCCAAAGTTGTGATGAATGATGAATGATATATATGTGATGTATGAGATGTTCATGCTATTGTAATAGGAATCACGACTTGCATGTCGATGAGTATGACAACCGGCAGGAGCCATAGGAGTTGTCTTTATTTTTGTATGACCTGCGTGTCATTGAGAAACGCCATGTAAATTACTTTACTTTATTGCTAAACGCGTTAGCCATAGTAGTAGAAGTGATAGTTGGCGAGCAACTTCATGCACGATGATGGAGATCATGATGATGGAGATCATGGTGTCATGCCGGTGACAAGATGATCATGGAGCCCCAAGATGGAGATCAAAGGAGCTATGTGATATTGGCCATATCATGTCACTTTTATTATTTGATTGCATGTGATGCTTATCATGTTTTTGCATCTTGTTTACTTAGAACGACGGTAGTAAATAAGATGATCCCTCATAATAATTTCAAGAAAGTGTTTCCCCTAACTGTGCACCGTTGCGACAGTACGTTGTCTCGAAGCACAACGTGATGATCGGGTGTTAGATTCTAACGTTCACATACAACGGGTGTAAGACAGATTTACACATGCAAACACTTAGGTTGACTTGACAAGCCTAGCATGTACAGACATGGCCTCGGAACACAGAAGACCGAAAGGTCGAGCATGAGTCGTATAGAAGATACGATCAACATGAAGATGTTCACCGATGTTGACTAGTCCATCTCACGTGATGATCGGACACGGCCTGGTTAACTCGGATCATGTTATACTTAGATTACTGGAGGGATGTCTATCTAAGTGGGAGTTCATTGAATAATTTGATTAGATGAACTTAATTATCATGAACTTAGTCTAAAATTTTACAATATGTCTTGTAGATCAAATGGCCAACGTGGTCCTCAACTTCAACGCGTTCCTAGAGAAAACCAAGCTGAAAGACGATGGCAGCAACTATACGGACTGGGTCCAGAACCTGAGGATCATCCTCATAGCTGCCAAGAAAGATTATGTCCTACAAGCACCGCTAGGTGACCCACCCGTCCCACAGAACCAAGACGTTATGAACGCTTGGCAGACACGTGCTGATGATTACTCCCTCGTTCAGTGCGGCATGCTTTACAGCTTAGAACCGGGGCTCCAAAAACGTTTTGAGAGACACGGACCATATGAGATGTTCGAAGAGCTGAAAATGGTTTTCCAAGCTCATGCCCGGGTCGAGAGATATGAAGTCTCCGACAAGTTCTTCAGTTGTAAGATGGAGGAAAATAGTTCTGTCAGTGAGCACATACTCACAATGTCTGGGTTACATAACCGCTTGACTCAGCTGGGAGTTAATCTCTCGGATGACGCGGTCATTGACAGAATCATCCAGTCGCTTCCACCAAGCTACAAGAGCTTTGTGATGAACTTCAATATGCAGGGGATGGAAAAGACCATTCCTGAGGTATTTGCAATGCTGAAATCAGCAGAGGTAGAAGTCAAAAAGGAACATCAAGTGTTGATGGTGAATAAAACCACTAAGTTCAAGAAGGGCAAGGGTAAGAAAGCCTTCAAGAAGGACGGCAAGGGAGTTGCCGCGCCCGGTAAGCAAGCTGACGGGAAGAAGCCAAAGAATGGACCCAAGCCCGAGACTGAGTGCTTTTATTGCAAGGGAAGTGGTCACTGGAAGCGGAACTGCCCCAAATACTTAGCGGACTAGAAGGCCGGCAAAACGAAAGGTATATGTGATATACATGTAATTGATGTGTACCTTACCAGTATTCATAGTAGCTCCTGGGTATTTGATACCGGTGCGGTTGCTCACATTTGTAACACAAAGCAGGAGCTGCGGAATAAGCGGAGACTGGCAAAGGACGAGGTGACGATGCGCGTCGGGAATGGTTCCAAGGTCAATGTGATCGCCGTCGGCACGCTACCTCTACATTTGCCTTCGGGATTAGTTTTAAACCTTAATAATTGTTATTTAGTGCCAGCTTTGAGCATGAACATTGTATCAGGATCTCGTTTAATTCGAGATGGCTACTCATTTAAATCCGAGAATAATGGTTGTTCTATTTATATGAGAGATATGTTTTATGGTCATGCTCCGATGGTGAATGGTTTATTCTTAATGAATCTCGAGCGTAATGCTACACATGTTCATAGTGTGAGTACCAAAAAATGTAAGATTGATAATGATAGTCCCACATACTTGTGGCACTGCCGCCTTGGTCACATAGGTGTCAAACACATGAAGAAGCTCCATGTTGATGGACTTTTAGAGTCTCTTGATTACGAATCATTTGACACATGCGAACCATGCCTCATGGGTAAAATGACCAAGACTCCGTTCTCAGGAACAATGGAGCGAGCAACCAACTTATTGGAAATCATACATACTGATGTGTGCGGTCCAATGAGCGTTGAGGCTCGCGGTGGCTATCGTTATGTTCTCACCCTCACTGATTACTTGAGTAGATATGGGTATGTCTACTTAATGAAACACAAGTCTGAGACCTTTGAAAAGTTCAAGGAATTTCAGAGTGAGGTTGAAAATCAACGTGACAGGAAAATCAAGTTCCTGCGATCAGATCGTGGAGGAGAATACTTGAGTCACGAGTTTGGCACACACTTAAGAAAATGTGGAATAGTTTCGCAACTCACGCCGCCTGGAACACCTCAGCGTAATGGTGTGTCCGGATGTCGTAATCGCACTCTATTAGATATGGTACGATCTATGATGTCTCTTACCGATTTACCGCTATCTTTTTGGGGCTATGCTTTAGAGACTGCCGCATTCACTTTAAATAGGGCTCCGTCGAAATCCGTTGAGACGACACCGTATGAATTATGGTTTGGGAAGAAACCTAAGTTGTCGTTTCTAAAAGTTTGGGGATGCGATGCTTATGTCAAGAAACTTCAACCTGAAAAGCTCGAACCCAAATCAGAAAAATGCGTCTTCATAGGATACCCTAAAGAAACTATTGGGTATACCTTCTACCTCAGATCCGAAGGCAAGATCTTTATTGCCAAGAATGGATCCTTTCTAGAGAAGGAGTTTCTCTCGAAAGAAGTAAGTGGGAGGAAAGTAGAACTTGATGAAGTATTACCTCTTGAACCAGAAAATGGCGCAACTCAAGAAAATGTTCCTGAGGTGCCTGCACCGACTAGAGAAGAAGTTAATGATAATGATCAAGATACTTCTGATCAAGCTCCTACTGAAATTCGAAGGTCCACAAGGACACGTTTCGCACTAGAGTGGTACGGCAACCCTGTCTTAGAAATCATGTTGTTAGACAACGGTGAACCTTCAAACTATGAAGAAGCGATGGCGGGCCCGGATTCCGACAAATGGCTAGAAGCCATGAAATCCAAGATAGGATCCATGTATGAAAACGAAGTATGGACTTTGACTGAATTGCCCGTTGAGCGGCGAGCCATAGAAAGTAAATGGATCTTTAAGAAAAAGACAGACGCGGATGGTAATGTGACCATCTATAAAGCTCGTCTTGTCGCTAAGGGTTATCGACAAGTTCAAGGGGTTGACTACGATGAGACTTTCTCACCGGTAGCGAAGCTAAAGTCCGTCCGAATCATGTTAGCAATTGCCGCATTCTATGATTATGAAATATGGCAAATGGACGTCAAAACAGCATTCCTTAATGGTTTCGTTAAGGAAGAGTTGTATATGATGCAGCCGGAAGGTTTTGTCGATCCTAAGAATGCTGACAAGGTGTGCAAGCTCCAACGCTCGATTTATGGGCTGGTGCAAGCATCTCGGAGTTGGAACATTCGCTTTGATGAGATGATCAAAGCGTTTGGGTTTACGCAGACTTATGGAGAAGTCTGCGTTTACAAGAAAGTGAGTGGGAGCTCTGTAGCATTTCTCATATTATATGTGGATGTCATACTTTTGATGGGAAATGATATAGAACTCTTGGACAGCATTAAGGCCTACTTGAATAAGAGTTTTTCAATGAAGGACCTTGGAGAAGCTGCTTATATATTCGGCATCAAGATCTATAGAGACAGATCAAGACGCCTCATAGGTCTTTCACAAAGCACATACCTTGATAAGATATTGAAGAAGTTCAATATGGATCAGTCTAAGAAGGGGTTCTTGCCTGTGTTGCAAGGTGTGAAATTGAGCTCAGCTCAATGTCCGACCACGGCAGAAGATATAGAAGAGATGAGTGTCATCCCTATGCCTCAGCCATAGGTTCTATTATGTATGCCATGCTGTGTACCAGACCTAATGTAAACCTTGCCATAAGTTTGGTAGGAAGGTACCAAAGTAATCCCGGCAAGGAACACTGGACAGCGGTCAACAATATCCTGAAGTACCTGAAAAGGACCAAGGAAATGTTTCTTGTTTATGGAGGTGACGAAGAGCTCGTCGTAAAGGGTTACGTCGATGCTAGCTTCGACACAGATCTGGATGACTCTAAGTCACAAACCGGATACGTGTATATTTTGAATGGTGGGGCAGTAAGCTGGTGTAGTTGCAAGCAGAGCGGCGTGGCGGGATCTACATGTGAAGCGGAGTACATGGCAGCCTCGGAGGCAGCGCATGAAGCAATTTGGGTGAAGGAGTTCATCACCGACCTAGGAGTCATACCCAATGCGTCGGGGCCGATCAAGCTCTTCTGTGACAACACTGGAGCTATTGCACTTGCCAAGGAGCCCAGGTTTCACAAGAAGACAAGGCACATCAAGCGTAGCTTCAACTCCATTCGTGGAACTGTTCAAGATGGAGACATAGATATTTGTAAAGTACATACGGACCTGAATGTAGCAGATCTGTTAACTAAACCTCTCCCTAGAGCAAAACATGATCAACACCAGAATTCCATGGGTGTTCGATTCATCACAATATAACTAGATTATTGACTCTAGTACAAGTGGGAGACTGTTGGAAATATGCCCTAGAGGCAATAATAAAAGCATTATTATTATATTTCCTTGTTCATGATAATTGTCTTTTATTCATGCTATAATTGTGTTATCCGGAAATCGTAATACATGTGTGAATAATAGACACCAACATGTCCCTAGTAAGCCTCTAGTTGACTAGCTCATTGATCAATAGATAGTCATGGTTTCCTGACTATGGACATTGGATGTCAATTGATAATGGGATCACATCATTAGGAGAATGATGTGATGGACAAGACCCAATCCTAAACATAGCATAAGATCGTATAGTTCGTTTGCTAGAGTTTTCCAATGTCAAGTATCTTTTCCTTAGACCATGAGATCGTGTAACTCCCGGATACCGTAGGAGTGCTTTGGGTGTACCAAACGTCACAACGTAACTGGGTGACTATAAAGGTATACTACGGGTATCTCCGAAAGTGTCTGTTGGGTTGACACGGATCAAGACTGGGATTTGTCACTCCGTATGACGGAGAGGTATCACTGGGCCCACTCGGTAATGCATCATCATTATGAGCTCAAAGTGACCAAGTGTCTGGTCACGGGATCATGCATTACGGTACGAGTAAAGTGACTTGCCGGTAACGAGATTGAACGAGGTATTGGGATACCGACGATCGAATCTCGGGCAAGTAACATACCGATTGACAAAGGGAATTGTATACGGGGTTGCTTGAATCCTCGACATCGTGGTTCATCCGATGAGATCATCGAGGAGCATGTGGGAGCCAACATGGGTATCCAGATCCCGCTGTTGGTTATTGACCGGAGAGCCGTCTCGGTCATGTCTACATGTCTCCCGAACCCGTAGGGTCTACACACTTAAGGTTCGGTGACGCTAGGGTTGTAGGGATATGTATATGCAGTAACCCGAATGTTGTTCGGAGTCCCGGATGAGATCCCGGACGTCACGAGGAGTTCCGGATGGTCCAGAAGTAAAGATTTATATATGGGAAGTCCTATTTCGGCCATCGGGACAAGTTTCGGGGTCATCGGTATTGTACCGGGAGGGTCCCGGGGGTCCAGCGGGTGGGGCCACCTATCCCGGAGGGCCCCATGGGCTGAAGTGGGAAGGGATCCAGCCCAAAGTGGGCTGGGGCACCACTTCCCCCTAGGGCCCATGCGCCTAGGGTGGGGGAAACCCTAAGGGAAGAGTCCCAAAGGGGGAAGGCACCCCCTAGGTGCCTTGGGGAGGAGGGATTCCTCCCTTGGCCGCTGCCCCCCTAGGAGATTGAATCTCCTAGGGCCGCCCCCCCCCCCTAGGCCCCCTATATATAGTGGGGAGAAGGGAGGACTTCTTACCTTTTGCCTTTGGTGCCTCCCTCTCCCTCTCCAACACATCCTCCTCCTCCATAGAGCTTGGCGAAGCCCTGCCAGAGTACTGGAGCTCCATCACCACCACACCGTCGTGCTGCTGCTGGAGCCATCTTCCTCAACCTCTCCTTCCCCTTGCTGGATCAAGAAGGAGGAGACGTTACGCTGACCGTACGTGTGTTGAACGCGGAGGTGCCGTCCGTTCGGCGCTAGGTTCTCCGGTGATTTGGATCACGTCGAGTACACCTTCCTCATCCCCGTTCTTTGAACGCTTCCGCGCGTGATCTACAAAGGTATGTAGATGCAATCCAATCACTCGTTGCTAGATGAACTCCTAGATGGATCTTGGTGAAACCGTAGGAAAATTTTTGTTTTCTGCAACGTTCCCCAACATCATCTACTACTACATGGATTTGACGGAAAGATAAAAATACATATGGATCCATCAACGTTCAACGACATCCTCACGCCCTAGTGCGCCGGGTCACCAACCGACGTGTGAGGAACAGTGACGTTGGCGGCGAGGTCAACGTGCTTCCGAACAGTGCCGTCCAAGGTTGCCCTGTGCTCCAAGAAGGTCAGCGTCCTATCGTGCTCCTCTTGCATGTAGTCCTTGTGGACGATTTGTGCGTAGACATGGGTGATTATGTCGATGGTGTCTTGCTTTTCTACATGTACTGTACTACTACGGAGTGCATGCATGTGTGTACCCGGGGTGCAAGCACTGCATGCATGTGTGTACGCATTATTCCCTCTAGTAATAGACGCCGTGCTATAACTATCAATGCTATTTTTCAGGCCGATCGCTAGTCGCCTTGGTCCCATAGTTTTTTTCTTTTTTCTGAAGCGCGCTGTATAAACAATGACGGATTCAAAGAAGAGTGTATTGATAGTTGCTTCTTCAGAGCAACTTACAATGGGGAAGGTGGGGCTTATGATTTGACTGCTCATTGCTCACTATTAATGCGGCACAACGACCGGGCTGAGTCTCCCATGCGGTTGTGCACTACCCCCTCGGTTCTTAAATATACTCCAGAGTATTTGTCTTTCTAGAGATTTCAACGAGTGGCTACTCAAATATTTGTCTTTTTAGAGATTTCAAATGGACTGGCACATACGGATGTATATAGACATATTTTAGAGTGTAGATTCACTCGTTTTGCTTCGTATGTAGTCACTTGTTGAAATCTCTGTTAAGACGAATAGAATATTTAGGAACGGAGGGAGTACACATACGAAGTAAAATGAGTGAATCTACACTCTAAAATATGCCCGTTTGAAATTTGTAAAAAGACAAATATTTAGGAACGAAGGAGTATAATTTTGTGCATGGCACATGGACCTGGATGATGAAGAGGCTTCTGGCAATGCTATCAAGCTTCCATCATTTGTTTACATAATTGACGTACTATACAAATAATTTTCTAGCGACATGAAATTGTACAATGGTGTGAGCTTTCAGCTTTTGTTTCGCGTGTCTTGCCATCGGTGCTCTTTCAGAAACAATAAAAAACTAACTTCCTTGCTAATGCATGTCAATTATTAGCAGATCAGAGCTAATAATTACACCACAACTGAAGACAAAGTTGTGAGAAGGTGTTAAATTAAAATTGATGCATGCTTTCATTGGCAGCAACGTCCCCCCAATTAACTATAGAGGTACAATGGCTGGTATATGTGTGGAGGACGAGAGAGGCCTACCTCATGTATTAAGGAGATCGATCTGCCTCATGTATTAAGGGAGATCGATCGGCATCCATGCATATGTGCAGGAGATGAATAAGGTTGGGAGAGAGACAGAGCTAGAGTGTTGGAGGGGGTGGTAGTGGAGTTGCTTCTAACAAATGGTAGGATAGGCTTGTTAGACAAACGGAGGGCATGCCCGCAATATCAATAAGAGAGGAGATGGATGTTTGTTGTCTGTGCACATGCGTGTGAGAGACGGGTCAGGAGGCATGCACGAATGATGAGGGGGGACGATGTGGCTGTGGTAAGCAGACGTAACCACATAGGAAGATCAATCGCCCTTTGTAAAAGAAAGGAGAGACATAACTTGTGAGGTACGTCGATCGATGGGGGGTAGTTAAAGTCGATCTAGGTATATGTTGGGAGACGATCGGTATACATGAATGTGTGTGTTAGAACAAATGAGGCACGGGGAGAAGGATGGAGAGAGAGGGATGCATGTAGGAGGTGGTACGAGAGGCATACTATATCGAGGGGGGAGTGTGCGAGTACGAGAGCGATGAAAAGAGTGGTGGGAGTGAGGCATGGACGGTGACAAGAGAAGAGGGGAAGCTTGTGTTTGTGCTAGGCACACCTGGCTAGAGAGGCATATCGATCGATGTGTGCCGTAAATAAGGAGCTGGGGGACTACACACACCGTGGGTGAACGACCTAAAGTGAAAAGACGAATTTGCGTGATGGAGCTAGAGAATGCTGAGGGAGGGTGAGAGGGATGCAGGCGCGTGCATGCACAAGAGAAAGTTAGCGCTAGCTACAAAGATAAGAGGGTTGTGTGGGTGTAAAAGACGAATAGAGATCATATATACTTCATTATAAAAAGCGAATTCGGATATTTGAAGAATTTATCATAGCGTTCCAAACCGACGGATGTGTGAATATATATAACGGTGATACACATGGTGTGGTTATGAACATGGTATACTACATTTAATATATTTTATCTCTACTCTTATAAAAAAACGTTGTTGATGATGGTGTGCCTGTCATCCTGCATTATAGGTCGTCTGATTTATATCTGGCGGATAGCAAGGAAACTATGATGGTTGAAGTTGGCAACAATCATGATTGTAGATTCTTATTGAAATAGAGAAACGAATTCAAATTTAGTTCAAATTGCAGCGGTAGTATAGACATTTGGAATGCACCAAAATGTTGGTATGAGTAGGTTACATGCATTATACAGCAAGCAAAAAAATTTAATCGGACATAACATGGATTCATACTCCCTCCTTCCATCTATATAGGGCGTAATGAGATTTTTAAGACCGCCTTTGACTATTGACAAGATTAATAGTACATGACATGCACAATGTGAAAATTATATCATTGAAAGAACCTATCACAGACGAATTTAACGGTGTGCTTTGTGTAAGTTGCATGTCATATATCATTGCTCTAACATTTGGTCAAAGTTAGCATCGAAAAACGCATTAGGCCCTATATAGATGGAAGGAGGGAGTAGCTTTGAATAGCATTTGTATAGTAAAATGGGGCAAGACTCTCTCTTTGTGTGGTGTGAATAGTTTTATTTTTTCGTTTTCTTTTTGGTTGAGGGAAGTGCGAATTGATTTGGTACGTACAAGTACAATATTACTACACGTTAGGCTTGTCCCTAAAATTCAACCCGCGTCTTGTTATATCGCGGAAATTCAGATATCGTGCTCCCAAAACTGGTGCCTTCACAACCCGCGCCTTGCTATCCCAAAATTACAACGCGCGCAAAAACTCCCTCCAACTGCCAAATCCCGACACGCGAAATCCCCCTTCTAACCCTGAGCCGAAAAGGGCGCTAGTTCAAATCGGTGGGGGTACTTTTGTAACACACCCTACATTTTGGACAAGCGCGTTCCTAAGTCATGCTTCACCCCCTCCCATCGCCCCCTTTTCGCCATTCGAAATCCCAGGCCGCCATAACCTCTCCGCTCCAGCCGCGAAACCCCACCCTCCTCCATCCGCCACGTCACCGCTGCCCAGCCGGAGCCTTTTCCCCGACGACGTCGTCCACCGCAACAGCTCGACGTCCCTCGTCCACCTCCCCGGATGAGGATCCGTCGTCCATCTCGCTGTCCGGCTGGTTCAGCCGCCCCGTCCTCCACCTCTAAGGAGCTGCTCCAACGATCGCCTCGTCTATCGCGGCTGCTCCATCCCCACAGAGCCGCCTTAACCTGCTCCATCGGAACCGCAGCATCCTCACCGACTCCTCGGACGAAGCCGAGGCCTACTCGGCGCCACCAAAGAGGTTGTACACTCATAGCATCGCACCTTCTCCTTAACTCGACCTCCCGGCACCGATGGTGCTCCATCCCGCACCCCCATGGAGCGGCTACCTTGAAGCCGGCGCCGCGGGCGACATCTCCATGGCGGCTCCCCCCTAGTGCGAGGTCCCTTCGGCGGCGACGTCCATACCAGCCGGATCTGCTGCTGCTCCGGCTCTCGCTCGATCGCTCACTCGCCCAGCTGCTGCTGGTGCTCTCCCCCTCGCTCATGCTGCTGCTCTGCTCCGATTAAGCCACACTTTAGTCGACTGAATCGATTTTTGGGTTAGTCGATTTTCAGGGGTTGGGGGGCTCGCCGGAGTTAAGGAAGAACCACCCGCAGCGGGGACGGGGGCTTGCCGGAGAGGTACCCCACTATCTATCTTAGGGTTCAGGGTGGGGGCGGGGGGCCTAGAGGGCTGGCCGGGGCAGCTGTGGCGAGTTGTTTTGGGGTGGCGAGGCGGCGCTGGGGCCGGCGGTTCGGCCCGTGGTGGCTGGCGGCTCAGGGGGGTGCAGGTTGAAGATGAACTGCAAGCCCTCCCTAAACTACATGTCAAGTGCCTCTCTGCTACCATTGCGTTCAATTTCG
Organism: Triticum dicoccoides; assembly: GCF_002162155.2. Taxonomy (NCBI): domain Eukaryota; kingdom Viridiplantae; phylum Streptophyta; class Magnoliopsida; order Poales; family Poaceae; genus Triticum; species Triticum dicoccoides. The sequence goes on from NC_041392.1 coordinate 36,657,992, forward strand.
ACAGTAGCATTCAGATTCCACAGTAAATTTCAGTTTCGACAGTTAAGTCCAGAGTCAACAGTTTTTACCTCATCTGTTGTAGTCAGGTGGTTTTTGGTGATGTTAATTTTACATCCATTTTACATCATCTATTGGAGATGCTATTAGAATCCCACTTGAGATTGACGATGTCTGTCTTGTGCTGCTTCAGCCTTGACGTCTTACGGCTCACCGAAGTTGCTCCAGCGACAGAACGATCCATCACAACAGAGCAGTGCCCTAGACGCCGTCTACAGATTCCTCAGATCTTCCTCCACACCTCCGACAGCCACCTCTGCCTCAACTGCTTCAGCGACCAACCCAATGATGCTGAGGTCGACATGGCTACGGCAAAGAGGTTGTACACTTGTTGCATCACTTATTACTATACATTCACGCCGATCCATTAGGGCTATTTTGGTTCAATGGAAAAACATCGATCCACTGGTTGTTACCATCACTCTAAATTTCTGCATGCTCTCCTTACATAATCTAACCATATTTTTTTGTATGCATGTCAGATATTGTACACAGTCATGCTGAACATGTAGAGAAAAAAAGAAGAGTTTTGCGTGGCAATACAATGTCATGCAGACATCGCTCCATGGTGGGTTCAATGGCAAACCCTCCCCACCCCTCTCCAGATTGTAATCCAGAGGAAGATATTTGTTCTGAGGCGGACTCGGACGCCGCTGACCACTCCTATTTACCCCCCAAGGTGTTTGCTCTACCTTGGCATGATGATGGTAGTCATATCATGCATATGTTGCCTTGCAGTGCCTACTTTTGACATCATATATGTCATCTTCTTAGTTTAGACATATTCTGTAATGCCACCTGTTTAGTTTCTATATCATATATGGGAATTATGCAGTCTCATGTCTTTAGCCAGCCATAATATATGTGAAATGTCCAATGCCATCATGTTTAACCAGGTATCATATATTTGAATGATATCTTGCCCGTCCTTTTCTTCATTACATTTCCATTTGTCGACAATGTTTGTACATTAAAGTACTCTTCCTGTGAATCACCCATTTGGGTGGGAGATGGAAAAATCTAGAGTGAAAACAAGGCCTTCAGAGCAGACAGTGCTACCTGTCAAAGCAGATCTCTTGTTGGGTCTCGATAGCTCCTCAGAGATGGATTCAGAGACAGATGACCAGTCCTATTCCCCCACTGAGGTGTATGCTCTAACTTGGCACGGTTATATTGCTCATATCATGCATATGGTGTCTTGCATTGCATATTTTAGACATCATATACACAATATTCAACATCATGTTCTTAGTTCAGACATCATATGGAATGCTCTCTGTTTAGCATATAAATCACATATGTGAATTAAATGATGCGGTCATGATTACTTAGATAACATGTAGGTGAATTATGTCATGCGATCCTGTTTAGTTATTCATCATATCTTTGAATTATGTTATGTTATGCTATCCAGTTTAGATAGACATCATATATGTGAAATTATGTCATGCTATCCGTTTTAGTTAAACAATATACATGTCAACTATTTCATGCCCTCTTTTTTCCACATTATCTATTGCATCTGTCTTTCATACAATGTCTGTATATTCAACTATGTTTCCTGTTTATCAGCCATTTGAATTGGAGCGGGTGATGCCAGTATCTAGCGGACTAAAAACACGGTCTTCAAATAAAACAGTGCTACCTCTTGGTGGAGATAGCACCCCGGTTGTACATGCACAAGAACCAGCCCTACCACACATAACCCAAACTCTCGTAGATTGTACCCCTACTACGATGGACAGTGAACAGCTTCACCCAATCTAACCCCAACCCCAGCCAATAGTAACCCAGTTCCTGTTGACACAACACCATCTCCATCACAGAGCTCCCAAACAAGAGCAGTTAGTAAGGCAGCTCCAGTGCCCAAAGGTCCAGTACTATCACGGCGAACCCCAACTCCACCAGTTAGTACGTCTATTCCTGTGGAGGAAGCACAACCAGCTAGTCGTAGTTTAGCATCTATCGCATTTGATGTTGTTAAATCGTATGTGCGTATCTTCCCATCTTGGAAATATTATACTGAAGATGAAGGAAAATGTCAGTTGCAGGTGTTTGTCCAGGAGTTATGTGTAAGTAATGTTATTCATGGCAATTACTTTGCTTCGTCCCATACATCCTACCTCCATGATGGTTATAATACAGCAAATTTTCCCATTTTTCTCTATAGAGAAGGACCGATTTGGAAACTCAGGATGAGGTAACCTGTGCTAATACCTCTGCTATCTTCAAGAATGCTTGGTGGCAGTATCGGAATTACCTGAAGAAAACGTACTTCACCGGCAAAGAAACTCATCAAATTCCCTTACGTTCTCTTGAGACACATTTACTGGACGATGACTGGGAACGCCTTGTTCTGTACTGGTCCCGAACCAAGAATGTGGTAAGGTCTATGAGCTCATTTTCGATTTTTAAGTATTATATTCTTGCGTCTTACTGTACTCTGTTCATGTAGAACAAGTGCCTAAACCTGAAGAACAACTGTTCTAATTTAAGATTCCATTGCTACCATAGGACATAGATATATGTTTGTTTGATGCTTTTATTATGTACTAGTACTTGGCAATAGAAGACTTGGTAGTTTAATCCTGTCAACTTTACTAATGAACTGGTTCACCAAAATGAGTTTCATATACTAGTACATGCTAAACTTGTTATGTGTTTGCTTGTTTCTTCTTTTAGAATGCTGACAGAATATTGGGGAAGAGTGCCTTATTAAGCAAAGGTAAAGGAAGTAATGCAGATAAGGTTCAGGATAGTGACACATCTTGTCTTGGTTTAGTGTTGGAGTTACTGGCCACTACCGCTTGCACAAGCTATTCAAACTCACTGTCTGAATCAGTTCGGTTTCTTGAGTCTCAACTACAAGCTGAAAGACATCGATCAACTGTGCTGCGACAAGAAGCGGAAGGACTGGGAAGTCCCTGGAGCATTCAGATGCATACTTTCTGGTGCAACAGCAAGTGTTGGAGGATTTTAGCGCCAAACAGGACAAAGCTAATCAGCTTGCTAAGCTTATTGCTAGCATGGTGGATACCCAGGATAACGTTTCTTGAGCTCTTCTAAAGTTGTTTTAGTTATGCTCTTGTTTTGATGCCGCGTTTATTTGCACTGGTGGCCAATTTTGACGGCCAGTGTATATGATATGCTGCTTTGTTCCCTATATTTGCACTGGTGGCGAACTTTGATGCCTAGTGGATGTAATATGTGTAATAGCCGTGATAGCCTAGCGTTAGTTGCTTGCTTATTTATTTCTTTGTTGTCTTGTTTATTTGTTTGCTTGTAGTCATTGCAGTTCTTTTTCCGCGGTTAACTAGTGGCTGCAATAACCTATTTTTTAAATCTAGGCCACAATAACCATGGGCTAATATTTACTGTAGTGACACTGGGTCTCCTATGGGCCGTAGAAACAGTGGGCCTTCTACGGGCCGTAGAAACAGTAGGCCTTATATGTGTCATAGAAACAATGGGCCTTCTACGGGCCGTATCATCAATGAGCCTTATACGGGCCGTATGATCGATTGGCCAAACATGGGCCAATAACAGGCCGCATTATGGCCGTAAACGGGCTAGAGTTGGAATCGTCCGTTTATGGGCCGACCGTAACGGGCCATCGTTAATAGGCCGTATTTGATGACGCTATGAAAGCGGCCCAACGTATTAACGGACCACAAACGGGCCGACTGTAACCATGGGCTGAATTTGGCCCACAAGCAGAAAATGACAGTAACGGGCCGTAAGTAAACAAATGCTGGAAATGAGCCCAAGAATAAATGGGCTCTGAGAAGGCTGAAAGATAACATGGGCTGGAAACGGCCCAACGGAATAACGGGCCGTTAATGGGTATAAAGTGATACATTGTTCATTACGGGCCAGTTTCACCATGGGAAGTTAATGGGTGTAAAGTGATACACTATTCATTACGGGCCAGTTTCACCATGGGCCGTTAATAGGCCAAGAGTTACATAGGGCCTCGTATGGGCCGAAGGACGTCATGGGCCATACATGGGCCAGAAGTGAAAACGGGCTGGAATCATATTGGATGGCCCAGATGACGCTATTGGGCCTAATTCGGATAGGGCATAACGGGCCTTGGGTTAGCGGGTTGTAAATGGGCTATATGCGAACAGGCCGTTAACAGGCTTTCCATGGGCCGGGCCGCCACCTTTTGACCAAGTCAAACGGGCTGGCCTTTTCACAGGAATGGGCCTCTGTTGGGTCGTGCCATGTGTCGACGTATCATAGGCGCCTATCAGACCCACTGACGAGCTGACACGTGTTTCGTCCGGCCAATAAGAATTTCACACGGGGAAATTTCCCATTGGTCGGGGCTGTTAACGGGTTATCGGATCCAAAACCCGACCCGATAGCTTAACGCGTTCCGTTACGGTGGATGCCACGTGTCGGTCACCCTTGATGAAAGCACTTCTGTGACGCACGATTTATCGTCATGGAAGTGGACACTTCCGTGATGATAATTTTGGTAATGTCATGGAACACTTCTATGACAGCACAGGTATGACTATCTTGATTCTGTCATAAATTTGTCATGGATGTACATGCATGACAAAAAAAGCGACCTACTGTGACAAACACGTATCATCACGGAAGTGTATTTTTTGTAGTGGAGTGTGAGGGTTGCTCACACTTGGTTGGATTTTTAGAACTTAGGCAAGTACTGGACTGCAGCTAAGCCCCCGAGTGTGAGGGTTGCTCATCGCTCGGTAGGATTTTTTAAACTTAGGCGAGTACTGGACTGCAGCTAAGCCCCCGAGTGTGAGGGTTGCTCATCACTCGGTAGTATGTTTTAAACTTAGGCGAGTATTGGACTGCAGCTAAGCCTCCGAGTGTGAGGGTTGCTCATCACTCGGTAGGATTTTCTAAACTTAGGCGAGTACTGGACTGCAGCTAAGCCTCCGAGTGAGAGGCTTGCTCACCACTCGGTAGGATTTTTCAAACTTA